>NC_068985.1:51367079-51377336 GCF_001194135.2 Octopus bimaculoides
ATCTGTGCATGTGTTATTGTAAGTGTATATATGAGGAGGTGCTGGCTTTCGTAAAAAGAAAATACAGAAGGATCAGTTAATTATGATTATATTCAACATATTCCCTTCTCAGATTCACACACTTATTGCATCGGTCCTTCAGTTTTTCTAAGCCCTGTAAAAGAACTCGGAATGTTGGGCCTCCAACCAAGCCTTTCGCGATACCCTTAAAGCTAGGAACTTTTCAGCATCCCCTCGTACAATCACGCATATAACATTTATATAGATACACGTGAGAAAAGGTTTATATTGTACCCCACGATGTTTCACATCGTCTGCAGTAAATCGGTTGGGCAGTTCTCGAGTTTTAGTGAAGCACACACACACATTCTCAGTTTTGTATATATAGATATATCCTATCCGACTAAAGTAAAAAGAATCTTTAAAATACTTCCGTGCTCTTTTTCCACTTTTACTTTTTACCTCTATGCTTCTTCATTGCCCACAAGGGGCTAAACATAGAGGGGACAAACAAGGACAGACAAAGGGATTAAGTCGATTACATCGACCCCAGTGCATAACTGGTACTTAATTTATCGATCCCGAGAGGATGAAAGGCAAAGTCGACCTCGGCGGAATTTGAACTCAGAACGAAACGGCAGACGAAATACCGCTAAGCATTTCGCCCGGCGTACTAACGTTTCTGCCAGCTCGCCGCCATACTTTTTACCTATAACCTACGATTTGAATGGATTCTTAACCCCTTTTCACATATATATATATATATATATAGTAATGTTTGTTTCCACTTTGTGTAGCTGTTCCATGCAGAACATTGTCTTGACATCACGTGATAGTTGTATACGAGTATCACTGTCATTCAAAGAAGCAGTTTCCATTGTTACCAATCTTCCACCAAAAACATGTCTGGCCACGGCAAAATATTACCTTTCTTAGAAACAAGGAAAGGTTGGGAGCAGGAAAGGTATCCAGCTGCGGAGAATCTGTCTCGACAAATTCATTCCGACCCATACGGAAAGCGGTCGTTAAAATGATGATGATGATGATAATAACAATGATAATAATAATAATAATAATAATAATAATAATAATATATGCATGTGTGTATATCTTTTCCCCACCTTTTATTGGGGACAACGGCCATGCAGGGGCACCACCTTGATGGGTTTTATTCGAACAAATCGACCCCAGGATTAATCTTTTTTTTTTTTAAATCCGGTAACTTATTAGTGCCCATTACTGAAGCGCTAAGTTATGTGTACGGAAACAAACCAGCACCGGTTCTTAAACAGTAGTTAGGAACACCCAAATGTACACGACGAAATTCACTCACAAGGTACTGACCGGCCTAGAGCTATAGTAGAAGAAACTTATGTATGTATGCATGAATGAATGTCACGTCACGTGATCACGTAACCGACCAGGATATCAATTGTTACATATCGCTGGTCACAATGCACTTTTGCATTGTTTTAGCCTTCAGATGATGCCCAACCCGCTGACGAGGCGAGCCGGCCAACATTCCCCCCTGATCGAAGGGGTACTGGAGCAATGTAAAATGCAGTGTTTTGCACAAGAACACAACGCGTCGCCCAGTCAGGGAATCGAACCCACGATCTGGCGATCGTGAGTGCAACAGCCTAACCACCAGACCACGCATCTTCACAGATTTGCTTTTCTGAGCTGTAAAAGGACAAATCAAGACTGGTCGTCGTTTGTCAAATAATCTACTAAATTAACATCTGTGACACCATTTATTGTACGAAGAAAAGTGTGGACTTCAAAGTTTCTTAAATACACGCTCTAAAAACAAACAAAGAAGAACAAAAAAAAAAAAACTAGCAAAAAAAATGTTCTTCTTGCTTTTGACTACAGAAAAACACAAATCATTATCAGTGACATAATTTCAACGATTATTGCATATCCTTTATGTAAAACTATAGATTTGTATAGAGAAGAATGTTAAGATAATGTGATACAGGAAATGAGATGATAAGGTTTGCTATAAATACTCAGCGACTGAAACACGGTCTTTTTCATTGGCAGCTGTAGCTGAATAAAACGTCTTCCACTTGGAAAGATATCTAAAAGCACACACTATCTGTACGGGTCTTCACATCGTGGATATAGTGTTATTATTGTATGACAAGATGGCGTGAAAAATTGAATTTCTTTAGAAAATGTTCACTGAATATTTTGATATAAAGACTATAAAGACATGAATGGAACTGGCTTATTGACCCCAAAAAATTGTTTTGTCGATGAAAGAAACCACGGCTTAATGGATATTTGATAAATAAATAAACAAACAAATAAATAGATAATATAATTAATATAAGTTTTAAGGTAGCAAGCTAGCAAACAGATGTCTTTTATCTAGACCTGCAATTCTTAACCTGAAGAAAATATGGGAAGTCCAGTGGAGAAACTATCATTACACGCAATGTTTTCGTAAGATTTATTTTCCTTAATGTTGGCTTTTGAAGTAATATTGGGACGTCGATGTTAATAATACAGTGAGGTAAAAGTTTAATGTTGGAACGTTAATGTTGGATTTAGATAAAGGATGTTAATGTTACATTAATATAGAAGTTAGAAGACAATTAATATAGACGCTTCTCAACCACATTGTTCCAGGCTCAATCCCACTGTGTGGCGAGCGTTTTTTTCTAGAGCCTCGGGCTGACCAAAGCCTTGTGTGTGGATTTGGTTAACGGAAACTGAAAGAAGAAAGGCGGCGAGCTGGCAGAAACGTTAGCACGCCGGGCGAAATGCTTAGTGGTAGTTCGTCTGCCGTTACGTTCTGAGTTCAAATTCCGCTTTCATCCTTTCGGGGTCGATAAATTAAGTACCAGTTACGCACTGGGGTCGATCTAATCGACTTAATCCCTTTGTCTGTCCTTGTTCGCCCCCTCTATGTTTAGCCCCTTGCAGGCAATAAAGAAATAGGAAACTGAAAGAAGCCCGTCATATATATATGTGTGTGTGTGTGTGTGTGTGTGCGTGTCGCTCCATCACCGCTTGACAACTGGTGTTGGTGTGTTTACGTCTCCGTAACTTAGCGGTTCGGCAAAGGGGCCGATACAATAAGAGCTAGGGATCTTGGGATCGATTTGTTCAACTAAAACCCTTCAAGACGGTGCTCCAGCATGGCTGCAGTCAAATTACAAACAAATAAAAGAACAGAATATAGGTGCAGGCAATGGTTGCGTCGTTAAGAAGCTCGCTTTGCAAACACATGATTTTAAGTTCAGTCTCACTGCGCGGTACATTGGGCAAGTGTCTTCTACTATAGCCTCGGGTTGACCAATGCTTTGTGAGTAGATTTGGTAGACAGAAACTGCGTGGAAGCACCATATATATATGTGTGTGTGTGTCCGCTTCCCCATCGTTTGACAACCAGTGTCGGTTTGTTTACGTCTCTGTTATGAAGCGGTTCGGTAAAAAAACAATCGATAGAATAAGAATCAGGCTTATAGGAAAAAAGTAAGTCAATTTGTTCTGCTAAACGTTTCAAGGCAGTGCCTTAGCCTGGTCGCAGTCCAATGATTGAAACAAGTAAAAAAATATAATAAAATAATAACAACAACAATAATAATATATAAATAAATAATAAAAGGATGAAGTTAAATATTGATATAGGGAAGTTAATGCTAAATTAAGATTAGGGACGTTAATGTTAAATATAGAGATGTTAATGTTATGCAACAAATCTCGTATACAAGACTGTAAGCGGAGGAGGACAGAATATTGAGTTGGTAAGAGGTAGAGAGTAAATACAGGCTAAATGACACTGATCTAAATAATTGAATACCGAGAAAATAAGGACAGCCGGCTTCTTAACCACACTTAACTACGCAGTCATGTGGAACAACAGTTATTAGCTTCAAAGGAAAATCTTGTGGAAAAATTAGCTACACACGAAAGACGACTGGAGATGGGAATTTTAGCGGGAACACAGTTTTTTATTACATAATTCGATTAATATCTTGGAAGACGTTACAGGGCTATCTTTACTTTGAAAGTAACGTATTTGGTGGCATAAATGACGCACAGGCATTCTAAAACGAACCCCAAGTTCAGCAGCGCATATTCAGGGGAGAGGGGAATAGTTTTTAATGCATTAAAACAGGGATCCTAAACCACCAGGCCGCGGGTTAGTATCGAGCCGTGGATCATTTGGTACTGGGCCGCACAGAAAGAATACATTTTGAAATTTTATTTCTATTTTATAAACTATCGTAGTCTGCGTCTTTTTTTTTTTGGGGGGGGGGCATTATATATGCATGGGTGTCACTTCAACGTGCAGTCTACCTGACCATTTACACTTGAGCAGGTAGTCAAGCCTAAACCCAACCCTAAGCCCTAACCCTAACCTTAGCCCAGATCAGGTTTATTTCACAGCGTAGGAATACAGCGGTAGGCTGCACACTAAAATAGCCCCGATGTACGTGCTATATATGTAATAGTTAAGCTTGCAGAATCGTTAGCACGGCGGGTAAAATGTTTTACGCCATTTCGCCCGTCTTTACGTTCTGAGTTCAACTCCCACTGAGGTCGACTTTGCCTTTCATCCTTTCGGGGTCGATAAAATAAGTACCAGGTGAGCACTGGGGTCGATGTAATCGATTTAACACCTCTCCGAACTTGCTGGCTTTGTGCCAGAAAGTGAAACCAACAATTAAATTATATACTTTGTATTTTGTTATGAGCATGATCCCCGGTCCTTGAAAATGTCTCATATGAAATCGGTCTGTAAATACGGTTGTGGACCGCTGAATTAAAGTAGGTAAATATTTAAAAAGCAATCTAGTAATACATTGCAAAACATTATAGAAGTACCTCAGGTATAGCAGAAAGCATTACTGGTTAGGTAGCAGAGACTATCTGGATTGAAATTAGCATCAGGGACAAAATTGGCTTCTGGGAGGGCCCGGGACGATTTTTTAAAGGTATTTTTCAGTGGGAAAAAGTGCTTCTAATATGCTATTAAATATGTTATATATATCGGCAGGTTTGAAACCAAAATAATCCGGGAGAATACAAAAGTGAATTTGGATACTCTGAGTAAAAGAAATGAATATGTAAATGCTTAAGTCATTTATTAGATGTCATTATTATAGAGATGATGACTAAGGTAAGCGTGCTGGCAGAATCGTTAGCACGCCGGGCAAAATGCTTAGCGGCATTTCGTCCGTCTTTATGTTCTGAATTCAAGTTCCGCAGAGGTCGACTTTGCTTTTCATCCTTTCGTGGTCGATGAAATAAGTAGCAGTCGGGCACTGGGGTCGAAGTAATCGACTAGACCCCTCTCCAAAAATTTCGGACCTTTGTATCGAAATACGAAACCATTATTACAGAGTTGACTTTGGTGCTATTCGAACGCAGAATGTAACGAACAGGAACAAATAAAGCAAGTTATTGTTTCTGCTGCTGTGACGTTTCAGACGTTCTCCTCCCGCCCCCACCCAGCTGCCCCATGATGGCAATAAATTACTGAAACCATAAATAATAATCGATTGAAAATAAATACATCAAGCTGTCACAGGTTTGACAAACGAGAATGTTAAAGGATTTGATTGAAAGGTAATTAAAATACGTCTGTGTGTGCAGATGTGTGAGGGGTGTGTGTGTGTGTGTAGATATAAACATGGATAATAGACATGTATATATAAATGTATGTATGTTTATATATAGATATATAATTATAAATGCGTGTGTATACACATAGGTATATAAATATATCGTCATCATCATATATGTATCTGTGTGTGTGTGGGTGGGTATAACAGTAGATGATTCTCCGTCGGTTTCGACGATGAGTATCCTAGTTGTTCTATCAACTGAAGTACCGACTCGTTAGCGTCTAACTGTCTGAATATTCCATAGACACTTGTATGTTTAACGTAATTCTCACACAGAATCAGTGTGGCACAGATTCTTGACCAAGCTTAACTTTAGAATTAGGGCTACAGTCCGTCCTATGAGGTTCTTCCCTCTGCCATCTAGCCCAATTTCACTCACCAGATTTAGGTCAACCCAAGGCTACATAGGTCGAAAGAAAAGTCTCTTGCTCAGAATGTCACACAGTGAGATCGAATACGGGATTGCAAGACTTTGAAGTAAACTCCTTAACCACTCTGCTATGCCTACATCTTCTTACACTAACACGTGCGCATACACTTGCACATACATATATAAATTTGCACCCTCTCCCACATATATATAAGTAAAGCCAATCGCATCATCAAAGTGCTGTTCCATGTTACTTCTAATTTAACCCCAGGTAGACCTTCCGCCAGCTGATTATCGGTGTGACGCTGCACCATATACAATATATATTTCTAGCAGGAGGAGCAAACCTCTACCATCATGTAGCAGGCAACAGGATTGGGATCTATTTTAAAACGGGGGCCACATTTTTCATTAATGTTTTACGTAGTGTTTTTGGTACCGAAAGACTTTCAAACTTCGTATACTTATCTATTTTGTGTTATAGAACAGAAAAATTTATTTCATGTAAAAAATTGTCTTATTTCGATAATTTCAACCAATCACTGACAAGTATTCAGTTGTTTATATTTACTCCTTTGGCTGATTAAGCCGTAGCTTCGTTTTATTTGCTTTTTTCATTTTAAATTTGCTTTTTTCATTTTCTTTTTTTCTTCTTCGTTTTATTTGCTGTTTTACCCTAACCCTATCACCGATAGAATTGTTTCAGAATCGTTTGTTTATGTAGTCGGCACTTAATGTATATCGGCTGAATGGACGTCAGTGATTGGTTGAAATTACAGAAATACGACAACTTTAACATGGAATAAATTAGGGATTTCTTTTTCTTTTTAAAGAAGACTAAGAGAAAAAGATGTTTTATATGACACATTCTACCAGTGTTCCAAGTTTCAAAGTGTTTCGTTAATGAAAAATGTGGCCCCCGTTTTAAAAAAATCCCAGGATTGCGAGACTGACTCAATTTCGAGCTGGTTGGCTCATCCTCAGTCGTAAGCACCCGGTCGCCAAAGCGATAGCCAGGGGCCGCACCAGCTAGCAATATATTGTAAACAAAGCGACAATCGATCACTGATTTACAAGCAAAAAAGCTAGTTGTAAAATCTCAAGAAGAGAGCAAAGTAGTAACTATACTAACAATTAAAGTCAATCGCCACATCAAAGTCGCTGTTCCATGTTACTACTAGTTTAACCCCAGGCAGATCTTCTGCCAACTGGTTATCGGTGCGGCGCTGCATCCTGTATATAAAATATATATGCCTAGCAGGAGATACATACATGGTACCGTGCAGCGGCATACCTATACAAATACTTATCAGATTATGTAGAATACGATTATATCGAATTTTAATGTAAGAAATAAAATTGTCGAGCCTGTACACACGGACACACTGACACACATCACAATTTGTTTTTAGAAATTTCAAGTTTTATTTTGTAGATACATATGATATGTGCCAATATGTATGTATGCGAGCCCACCATTTTTTTTTTTTTACCAGATCCGGGTATAATCGTAATCTACACCATCTGATTTAAACCTGTGAGCTATGACCATGGAAACAACATGAAACGGAACGCAGGGATCTTAGGAATTTGTCATACTGTTTCCTTAAGTTCGGGATTCAATAATTATCTTTTTTCGAGGTAATTCTTCAGATTAACACCCGCACAATCTTCACTAGGGTGTTAGGGTTAGGGTTTTAGGGTTAGTTTTAGGGTTAGGGTTAGGATTAGGGTTAATGTTTAGGGTTAGGGTTACGGCTAGAGACGGAATTCCCTAACCCAAACCCTAAAACCCTAACTAACCCTAAAACCGTAACCGTAACCCTAAAACTAACCCCCAAATCCTAACCCTGACCCTAAAACCCTAACCCCCTAAGGAAGATCGTGCGGGTGTTAATCTGAAAGATTACTTTTTTCGACATGTCTGTGGATACAGACCTTATCGACTAGGACGTTAAAGACTGAATATTGGCGATGCGGTTCTATATATACATATACCCGGGTTGCCATAGGTCAACACAACACTAGAGGAGGACGGCACGGTAAAAGGCGGGACAAGAGGAGAGGGCAGAAATAAGAGAAGAGGGCGGAACAGGATGAAAAAGGGGGACCAGAGGAAAAGGTGCAATGAAAATAATATTGTGTGTGTGTGAGTGTGTGTGTTTCTCCGATGTAAACATTACTATAAAACCGATAAAACCGGTGCTTTCGAACAAGGACACCTAGTGTAGTATTTATTCCCCCCGAGATGCATAGACCGTTTCTTATCCCTCTTGCTGTCGGAAACATAATTAACCAGTGACAATCACATTTGAAACCTCTAAATAACCAAGCAATTACTCACAGAAAGTGCTAAATAAAACTATCATGTTGCCCAGTTTGTAAAAGCCCCTTTCCACTTGGTCCTTGAGGTGCCTTTAGAAAGGTTCACTGTTTTGTGATCATTCCGGACAAACCCCAACAGTTTCTTTTCCCTCCTGCAGGTATTGATCTGTTGATGCTGGGCCTGATCATCCGCTGCTTCAATCACACAGGTTAAGGTGGGGTCTGATAAAAATCACAAGGTACTGCCTGCCCTACCTGAAGGATGATATGGAGTTTAAAAAATGCATATTCCAATGGACACATTCACGCACTCAACTACTCCTCAGTAGGCGTGGGGTCGATGAGAGCGGCGCTTTTATGGGGGCGGCACTTTTGGGTCTCCTACAGAAGCCTTTATAGGGGGTGTGGAGGAAACCTCAAACTCAAGGGCCGTCCCGAGCGGCACAAGTTTAGCAACGTCATAGCTACTTACATATATGCTTGCATACATATAATCACATACATTCGCCCTATCACAAAGACACCACAGAATCACACACACCTACCCACATATAATTGCACATATATGTATACATATAATCACACACAATCAGAGACACATACTCAAGATAATCATATACAATGACGCACACCTACTAACACGCGATCACACACATATACGCATACATCGGTATAGGGTGCGACAAAAAAATCCCTCCCATATTCACTATACTTGATACACGTTTCAAAAGCAAATAAAATACACAGCGAATAAACTATGATACTAATGAACAGACGAAAAACGGTAAAATATTAGCTACATGAAGACACAATTACTACCTGACTAATTTTAATAGAACCAAATCAAATTACCGTGTAAAATACGGGAGGTTTTTCTGCCGCACTCTGTATAGTCGCAAACATATAGACAGAGCAGTCAATATTTTTTCCTCTGGAGTAAATCAGTATATATATATATAAAAAAAAAGATCAAGGAAAAGTAAAAGAAACAAACAAAAACAACAGACGTATATAAAACCAAGTAAATCTACAAGATCTAAACCAAACCACAGCGCCAGTTGTCAATGATAACAATTATTGGTCTTGCTACGTTGAATTATAGAGCAAGCTCGACCATTTTGTCTTGTTGCAACACCACCACCACTACCATTTTCTCTCCCTCTCACTGTTCCCACTGAACACACACACACACACACGTATAGGGAGAGCGTTCGCCATTCTATATATTATTTTCGTAGAGCTATAATTTATTGCCTTTCTTTCCTTGATTTATTTATTTTTTGTATTTCTCTCCCCCTTCACCCCATAAACTTCTTTTTCTCGTTTTCTTTCATTGATTTTTTTAATCTTCATTTTACCTTCCCCCTCTCTCTCTTCCTCACCATATATCTACCTACCTATCTAACCATCTCTCTCTCTCTCTCTCTCTCTCTCTCTCTCTCTCTCTCTCTATATATATATATATATATATATATATATAATCTTTCTGTCTGTCTGTCTGTCTGTCTCTCCTTTTCAATCTGTTTCCATGTTTTGGATTTTCCACCATTTTATCAAATCGTTCCTTCATTCCTTCCTTCTTTCATTCTTTTAATCTTTCTCCATTTCAATATCTTTTTATTCCAATCTTTCCTTTCTTTCGGTATTATTCCTTCTTCATTTCAATATTTCTTCTTTCATTCTATGTATCTATAACTTGTTTCATTCGTTGAACTGCGGCCATGCTGTGACACCGTCCTGAAGGCTTTCAGCCAAACAAACTTTTAAAGTTTGACACTTATTCCACAATACACTTTTGCCGAACCGCTAACTCACGAGGAACGTAAACAAACCAATACCGGCTGTCAAACAGAGAGCAGGACACAAGCAAACAAACACACACATACACAAACAAATTACAGGCTTCCACACAGTTTC
>NC_068985.1:51377558-51380015 GCF_001194135.2 Octopus bimaculoides
AGTCACTTGACTGCGACCATGCTGGAGCACCCTTTAGTCGAACAAATCGACCCCAGGACTTACTTTTTTCTGTAAGCATAGTACTTATTCTATCGGTCTCCTTTGCCGAATCGCTAAGTTTCGGAGACGTGAACACACCAACATCAGTTGTCAAGCGATGGTGGTGGGGGAGGGGACCAAACACACACACACATGTACGATGGGCTTCTTTCAGTTACCGCCTACCAAATCCGCTCACAAGGCTTTGGCCAGCCCGAGGCTGTAGTAGAAAACACTGGCCCAAGGTGCCACGCAGTGGGACTGAACCCGGAACCATGTGTTTGCGAAGCAAGCTTCTTTTTCTTTCTTTCTTCGGTTTATTTTATCTTTTTCAGTTTATTTTAATTAGTTACCTTAAACAGTATTTTCTTTCACTTCCTTCCTATATTTCTATTCTTATCTATCCCATTTTGTCTCTCATTCCCCCCTCCCCATCAACTTTTCTCGTTAAATTTCCTCACCGCCTCTTCATTCTTTCGTTTACTTCTTTCTCTCTTTTGTCCCCACCGTCTTTCTCTTTCACTCTTGCAGTCATTATACACTCAAGTTTGTCTATCTACATAAATATATAAAATCTCTCTCTCGCTACATACATACATACATACATACAAAATCTGTGTATATATCTTATTTTTCAATGGTTTCACCTATCCAGAGGCTGTGACCATACTGGAGCAATATATATATATGTGTATGTATACACACACATACATCCATATATCTATGTATGTGTGTGTATACAGACACCGCTGCGTGTATGCATGTCCATTTTTATGTACCAACCAACCAACCAACCAACCAACTAGACAGTGTGTGTAGACAGCTACCAGTGGACCAATTATAGTCATATGTCTATCAATAGCAATTTATTAACTGACCCGGAAGATTTATATATATATCATTTGTCTTTTCCTCCCTTGGTTTGTCCCTGCGTGTGTTTGTGTATGTGTATATGTAATTGTGTGTGTATGTGTGTGTGTTTGCGTGCGTGATGGGAGTTGAGGCCGATTCCACGGCAATCTGCCAGATTTTATTATCATGAAATGTTTTTATCATCACGATATCAAACCGGCTCAGCACGTTTGTAACTGTGAGATAACTGATAACATACTGCTGGAGAGCTGACAAATATATATATATATATATATATATATATAGGATACGAATGTGTGGGTAAGGTGGGGGACTAACATTTGGAATGATATATGTATGTATATATATATATATATATCCAACCATCTGTATATCATTTGCATACGCTGTGCATATGTGTATATGTAGTGTACACACACACAGTTAACACCGCCATCTGTCCGTTTCTCTTCACATTTCCTTTGCCAATAACAATCTTAATGATAGAATCTGCTCTGTATTTGATATTAACAAATTAAGAAAACCAAAAGAGGAATTGGTCAAACATACACAGGTCAAATATACATTGATCAAACACCTGCAACTTTTAACCGGCACCGTTGGGTAATGAATAAAGATACCCAAGGGCCAATACCTGCCCTCCCCCTACACACACACCTCTGGCTGTCTTTATCAGAGTTTACTATTTGACAAGCTTTCGGGCTCGGTCTCCGGTCCGAGGCAATTTTCCCTCACCGGTATGAAGCTAACCTTATACTTGAGCTCGGCCTACAGTATGAGGTTAACTTCATACTTGGGCAAAGCCTTCGGTATAAGGCTAACTTCATATTTGGACAAAGCCTCCAGTACGAAGCGAACTTCATACTCGGGCTAAGCTTTCAGTACCAGGCTAACTTCATACTCAGACGAGACCTCCGATACGAGACTAACTTCATACTCGGACTAGGTCTCCAGTGCGAAGCTAGCTTCCCACTCCGGCTAAGTCTCCGGTACAAGGCTAACTTTCCACCAGTTTCAAAATCTTTGAAACGTGTCGAGGGCGTGACTGATTACTCTGACTAATACTTCTTAAACATACAAATAAAAAAAAAATGGAAAATGACTGGGGTTCAAAGAACACCTAAATATGTCAACAAGAAAATAATAGACGTAGGATAAGAGAAATCAAGTAACTGTATGTAACAGCTGAAGTTTGGCTCTGCTGTGACACTACTCTGTATCACAGTTGAAGCGAATAATTTGACTGAAAGGTCGACATGAGCAAGAAATAAAAGTAAATTGTTATAAGATAAAAAATATGAATAATCCTTAGACTTGGCAAACTGGAGATGTTTAGCCCCGGGACATACCTAGTCAAGCAGAACTATGTAAAAGTTAAAGACAAACACTTTAGCCATGACCACAACATCTTTTTTATATACTTAGGATTACACTAGCCGACCAAATTGTTTTTTCCTTATAACGATGCTGGTACTATACGCTGAAGAATACTTCAGCTGTCTGTTTAAATTGTTAAATGCAACTGGCAGCTAGAGGCTGTGAAGA
>NC_068985.1:51380481-51382051 GCF_001194135.2 Octopus bimaculoides
ATTTGTCTGAATTTAAAAGCGTATGAAGCAGTGGTCCCTAAACTTATTTTAGCCAGGAACTCCCGAAAAATCGCGGATCCCTTACCTAGATTTAATAGTCAACTCCAACCACTTTATAACATGACAATAAATTTTTAAAATATATTTTGGAGAGGGAGGAAAAGAGATTTTATACATATAAAATCTTCAACTTTTTGGAAAATGGTGAAGACCAGATTTTTCTAAAATAAATTTTGGTTAAATTTCTATTAAAAGACACTTTATCTCACAGATTCTCCATTTTTTTTTTTTTTTCACGGTATTTTGGGATTCTTCAGATCTCATTTTATAAAACGCTGCTCCACGAAATCTTCAAGTCATTTAAGAATATTAATTGCTAGAATATTATCTGTCGGATGACGAGTAACTTGGAAAATATACTTTTCCCACCTTGGATAATATCATGAAATATGGCACACATATTATAAGTTAACTCTTATCAAATTTCTTGGTGCTTACGCAAAACGATAAAATGAATACAATTTTCATAGGGAAATATTTATTACTTTAAAATAGGATTAAACAAAACTCTATTCAAAAAGTAATATATAAATATATATAAATTACTCTCCGTGTTGATTTTATATTATGGAAATTCACACGTATATATTGTGCGTATGTTTGTTTGTTTATACACACACACACACACACACACACTATCTCTGATTCTTTCTGACGGTAGATACGTGTTTAGCGTTCATTTACTCACTGCCTGCCATTAAGCCTATATGTGCACTCATCTTGATTCTCTTATGTTAATACTCTCTCTCTCTCTCTCTGTGATGTAAAGCATGACTGAAAAAAATCAACCAACTAACCGTTTATATCAGCTATTATTAAATAGAGATTTCTCTTTCTCGACTAAACGGAATTATAGATACCACACAGACATGGGACAGTGGTGAGGCGCAACCCATCACTACCACATTTTAAGAACAATAACTGGGGGGTGGGGGTGGGGTGAGAATAACAGTAACATCACTCAAAGAACCAACACAACAGCATTATTAACAACAACGTTAACCATAGCAAATACAAAGATGACTATTACCACTACCACCACCACAATAATAACTAAAACAGCTCGAAGGCGGCGTGCTGGCAGAGACGTTAGCACGCCGGGCAAAATGCTTAGTGGTATTTCGTCTGCCGTTACGTTCTGAGTTCAAATTCCGCCGAGGTCGACTTTGCCTTTCATCCTTTCGGGGTCGATTAAATAAGTACCAGTTACGCACTGGGGGCGATATAATCGGCTTAATCCATTTGTCTGTCCTTGTTTGTTCCCTCTGTGTGTAGTCCCTTGTGGGCAGTAAAGAAATAAAAATAACTAAAGCAGTAACAGTCACAACAACACTAATAGCAATTACAGAACGATCTAAAGAAAGATGGGATCTAGTTTAAAACGGGGGCACCAGTTTTCATTAATGTTTTATGTAGTGTTTTTGGTACCGAAAGACTTTCAAACTTCGTATACTTATCTATTTTGTGTTATAGAACAGAAAAAAAATTTTGTATTCGAATTTATTTCATG
>NC_068985.1:51382061-51385406 GCF_001194135.2 Octopus bimaculoides
ATCACTGACGTCTATTCAGTTGAAAACAGTTAGCGCTGTAACGGTGTATATCGTATTAATCCCCTAACCCTAACTAGACTGTTAACCCTAACCCTAGAATCCGAACTCTAAAATTGTTACACACATAGATACGCACAGCGTAATTTATTATATAAACAATATATGCGTATAAATTACGATTAAACCGGATGAAATATGTCACAGGGAATAACATTTTTATGACCGCCTAGCAGTAACTCTATTCAGCTGAATAGACGTCAGTGATTGGTTGAAATTACAGAAATACGACAACTTTAACATGGAATAACTTGCGAATTCCTTTTTTTTTTGTTAAGAAGACTAAGAGTAAAAGATGTTTTATATGACACATTTTACCAGTGTCCCAAGTTTCAAAGTGTTTCGTTAGTGTTTCGTTAAGAAAATACTGGTGCCCCCGTTTTAAACTAGATCCGAAAGATGTACATGTAGCCTCGTTTATCACTGATTCACTTATCACTGAACAATGTTACACTTAGAGATTGATCTGTGATAATGCAGGTCGGCGATCTGTCCAAAACACGCGCCCACTGATCAGTTACCCAGAATGTATTGATTATCACCTATGTTCTCATACCGTGCTGCGTGATTGCGTACTTTTTAAATGGATTTACCTTCTTGTACTCATCAACGTGGCACTAGAGAACAGAAAAAATATATGACGGTGCCTGATTCTAACAAACGACGCAGACAAGTGTATTCTCTTCAGGAAAAGGAAGAGATGATCCAGAAAATATGTGACGGCTGCTGTGGGCTGCGAGTTTGGTGTCAACCAATTTCCCATTCGTTCCATTTATAAAGTGCGTAGAAATGATTCATATATTTGAGATTTTTTTTTTTAACCAAATCCCCGTGATAAAACGAAGACAAATGTACCACAAACAAGTACAATAAGCCTGTCTACCGGGTAGGTAGATTAGTTCCATTGTTGTGTCGATGTTACCAGAAATAGTACAAAGAAGACCATATCTTCAGCAATCCCCAACGCCCTTCATTCGGTGAACAGTGCACCATTGTAAGTCAACAAAACCTCGATATATTAGTTTTTTAAAATTTTTTTCATTAGTGTCCATGGAAAGAAAAGGCGCTTGAATGCTAAACTTCGAAAACATTCATCTACGGACTGTGGCGGGGAAGGAGGGAAGGGGTAATCGCAAAATTGTGTCGCAGTCTGGTTGACATTCACCATGATAAATTGTGTTGAGGGTGTGATAAGCCATCTTTAGGCAACAAAAACTGATAAACAACAACACCAACAACCATAATAGCAGCCAAATTACGCCAAATAGGGTAATTGATGAGAAACACAATAATCGCGTCATGTTGAAAATATCCAGATATAATCATATTAATGACTGTCGTGTGTGTGTGTGTAGGGTGGTGTAGCAGTTGGTGTATATTTATCATCGTCATACATTTTCTTCATCATCATTATGGTATGGTTCTGAGGTTAACAAGTTCATTTCCCAAGCACGTGTTTCCGGATTTGATCTCACTACCCAAGTACCTTCTACATAACCACAAATTGACCAATATTTTATACAGCCCATCAAACACACACACACACACACACGCGCGTGTGTGTGCGTGTGCGTATGTGTGTGTGCGCGAGGCTATGTTTTCTGCTGGTGTGTTCTTTTAGTTTCCGTCTACCGAAAATACTCGCAAGGATTGGTCCGGAATTATAGCTGTATAACATTACACATTTGCGGGTAAATCCACGCATGGAAATCTGTGTTTAGATATTGTAAGCAAGTGTGCTCTTGTGCCGATAGATCAATACAGAGATCACGAAAGTCAATAAAAAGTGTGGCCCCAATGGGGATCGAATCTACCATGCCGTCACCTTTTATTAATTTATTTTCGCTTTGGCTTTGTTGTATGTCCTCAGAAACTCACTGTTGTATAAATATAAACAGATTTACTGTTCAAATCAAGTTCATTCGTCAATAAAAAAGAAACAGTTGTGAGATACATGCGTCCATAAGGGCACTAGCTTAGCTGAATGATTTAGAAGTTCATCTGGTAATCAGGAGATCTCGGTTTGAATCACATCGCGCGGAGCCTAAGCAAAGTGTCTTCTACAATAGCATTGGGGTTGATGCAAACCATTCGAATGAAATTTGAGGTGGGGGGAGAGGCAGTAGCGTAGTTGGTGGATAATGGAGTGCTCCACTGGGACTTATTTTGTTGACCCCGAAAGAATGAAAGGCCAAAGTTCACCTCGGCAGTATTTGAACTAATAACAAAGAACGGGAAGAAATGTCGCTAAGCCACCAAATAATAATAATAATAATAATGATTTCAAGTTTTGGCGCATGGCCAGCAAGTTCGGGGAGAGCGGGTTAATCGATTACATGTACCCTAGTGTTTCACTGGTACTTATTTCATCGACCCCGGATGGATGAAAAGCAAAGTCGACCTCGGTGGAATTTGAACTCAGAACATAGCGACTGACGAAATACCGATTTATTTATTACCCATAAAGGGCTATACAAAGAATTTTTAAGACATAAAGACAGTACAAAACGCCAGCATAAAATCGGGGTAATTAAAATAAAATGATAATATGAAAAGAATGAAAAAAATGAGGCGCAATGCCCACTCGATCCCCAAAGTCGGGTGGTTACATTTATCCAATTTTTCACTTTTACGTTTAGCATCATGTAAACATTTTTGTAACACAAAAAATTTAAACACTCGCGTTACCTTTCTTCCGTTAATCATTGTTACGTCCGTCCTTAACAACTGCAAATAATCAGTTCTAGGGGGTGGTGTCTCCACCAACCATATACGTTTCGTTATTATAATTTCACCAAGTTCTTCTATGCGCTCCCAGCAACCTTCCTCAGGTATCAAAATGCTTCTTTCAGCACATTTCTCTGGCATTTTCACTCTTATTACTTCTCCCAACCTCTCCATCTGCTCGCAACTCTCGTACTTTATCAAAACCCCCTTGTATTTCACATCTTTATCCGTTCTCTCCTCCTCCTCTTGAACATTATTAGCTTCTGGCTTTTTTATCTCTTTTTTTGTTTTCCGTTGATCGTTCCATTGACTTATTTTTCCTTCGCTTTTTAGGGTTAGTAGCTCCATTTTCGTTCTTCTCCTTTGTTTTCTCTGTTTCACACTTCTGTCTCTCTTTTATTTCCTCAGTGTGGTCTACAATTTTTTCCTCCTCTGCTTGTGATTTCTCTTGCTGTGGCTGTGTGAACTCATATAGGGGCATTTGGTCTTCATATGACTTCCCCGCATATATAACAATTTGGTTTTCTTCCCTTGACTACGACATTTAACGTTTTCTCGTCC
>NC_068985.1:51386319-51388636 GCF_001194135.2 Octopus bimaculoides
TTCACAATAAGTCGCAGAGCCGTTATACTGCGAAGCAGTTCGACCGGCGGGCTAACAATTCTGCCAGCTCGCCGCCTTAACAATAATAATAATAACAATAATAATTTGATTTCATAAAAATTTGGTCATGCTAATGATTTAGTGGTAATATTTTCCGATGTGGTTGGAGGATATGAAAAAAATCACTCCCACTTGGAGGATTCGGGACTATTTTACAGGGCTTAACTCAACTAGAATCATCATCGGAGAGAGGGGGTGGGGAGAGAGAAAGTGAGAGAAGAGAGAGAGAGAGAGAGAGAGAGAGAGATATGCAAATCCCGTGGGAAATCTTTCTAAAATCTTCCCCACCGATACAATTTTTTCAAATTTTCCAAACTTATGTATGCTGATGACGAAAATCATAGCAATTTTCTCTAGAAATTAATGATAAAACAGTTTCAAACCATTAAAGTTTGATAATTTAACCAATCTTAAGTCTTCAATGCTGACCTACCGGAAGTCGCAATTTCTATGTGTTGACGAAAAGACAATGAAAACATTACGAACGAACTTTGTAAGGATTTCAAGCTTCTCATGTGGATGGTAGAGGACCACTGGACTTCGGAATAACGATAATTCAAGGAAGATTATACTGGTATGGTTTTCCATTGATTTCTTCAAGTCCGCTGGAAAAACTGAAGTCAGCATCCGTTGTTGTTTAACCGTAAGCTAACCTTAATCGAGCAGATTAAGGATGAAAGGCATGACCCTTTTGTCTTTTTATTGATATACACGCTGCTTTTGTTTTTAACTGATTTTTGTAGACGTACAGAGTCACTGACGCTTAGGTCTCTCGGCCAAACACGCAAAACAGGGCTGTTGACATAATACGAAACACCAATCACTCAACTGGTTATCCGTAATCCTATCCTATCTATCTACTCTTCTCACAGATCCTAAAGATATAAAGCGTAGCACTCTATCAACCAGACTATTGGATATTGTAATACACCGCTGGTTACAATGGGCTTCCTCTCATAGTTGTAGCTTTTGAATGATGACATCCCGCTGTCTAGGCAAGCACGCCAACATATCTCCCCGAACGGAAATCCAGACCGTCACAGGGTTACCCATCTATCCATTTACAGGTGAGTGGACTGGAGCAAAGCGAAACTAAATGTTTGCCCAGGAACACAACGCGCCGCCGGTCTGAGAATCGAAACCACGATTTTACGAGCAACACCCTAACCACGTGGCTACGCGCCTTCACATCAAGTATATACGTAATAAAATATATCATTTAGCTTTATTAAAATATCTGACAACCTTTTCAACTTGCAATATTATAAAAGAGAAAACTTTGTTTATACTGCGTTGATTTATCGTGAAACCAGCATTTAAAAAATTTTATATTTCATATTATCAAATCAAATAAAGAAATTGAAATTTATTACAGAAAAATCATAGATTAACATTTATCGTTTAACCAGCAGCAACTAACAGCCATTGACCGAGTTCATAAATAACTTAGATAAACTGCACCAATGATTAAAATAATATATTTTAGTCTCCGGCCCCACTCCGTTCCAACTCCAATCTAATTTTCTTCACGATTAGGGAGGGAAAAATCAGTATAAAAAGAGTGCGACAGAAAAACATCCCAGGTTTTACACAGCCATTCGCCTGGCGTTAGTGAAGGTTAGCAAGTAGCAATGAGATTTTTATGTAGCTTATGGTTTACCATTTTTCTTAGTTACCATCATGGTTTGGACTAGAATATATTGTATGTTTGTTGCTAAAGTGGTTATCAAGAACGGTGAATCAGAGGTGTTTTGCAGCAGTCTGTGTACGCACACACACACACAAGAACACGCGTGAAGTAAAAACTCCCATATTTCACAGTTTTTCGTGTGGTGCTAATAAAGTAAGGCAAGTGTTAACGGAGTTTTCATATAGCTAATGTTCTGCCATTTTTATTTTCTAAATTACTATCACAGTTTAGGCCGGTATTCACCATGCGTGCGACCTTTTAAATATTACCTTCTGACCATGTGCCCTCCCTTCTTCTAAAAATTCCTGGGGCCGGCCCTGAGAATAGTATAATGGAAATTTTTTTGCCTCAGTCTATATAGTAACTGATGGTTATACACGAGACGAGACTGGGTGTCAGTTACAAAAAGGAATACAGAGTTAACAAAACGGCCTTACAGAAGTGTGCTATCCATTTAAATTTGTTTCCTCATAACTTTATGAAAAATGAATATTTTTAAATAAAATTTTCAACAAATACATTTCAGATGATATAGATTATGCTTAGATCGGAATCCCATGTTAAAAA
>NC_068985.1:51390183-51390966 GCF_001194135.2 Octopus bimaculoides
GCCGATTTGTTCCACAAAACCCCACCCTCCTTCATAGCTGTGCCCCAGCATGGCCGCAGTTCAATGACTGAAACAGGCAAAAGATTTTTTGAGTAAGTTATATGAAGCACAGTCTGACAGGTACACACATCTCTAGTAATCACACCAACAAAAGAACAAGCGTAATATACATATACATATATATATATATATATATAAGCCTATTTCCTTATTAAACTAAATTTCAAGGTGTTTGTTTCTCAATTAAAACGAAGAATAATGATATCACAGGATTACAAAAGCTTTTAAAATCTCGCTACACGTGCAAAGAAAAGTGATATATGATATTAGAAACGGATAAAGAGAACTATATATAATGTATCCACAACGATAAAAAGAACTATATAAATCTGACTATAGCGATAAAGTGAACTCGAGATAGCATAAGGATATAGATGCCGCCGTTCGTCTTCATTGAGATAAAATATTTCCAACAGTAACCAAAAAAATTCGGTTTCAAATCTAGAAATGATATCCTGATCTAGATAGAGTTATTGTTTCGTGTAAATATAGAAGCAAGCATGACTGTGTGGTGAAAAAAAGCGCGTTTTGCAACCATGCGGTTACCAGTTCAGTCCCACTGCGCGGTACTTTGTTCAAGTGTCTTATTTCTGCTATAGTCTAGGGTCATCTTAATGTCTTGTGAGTGAATTTGTTAGACGGAAACTATGTGGAAGCACGTCGTGCGCACGAGTGTATGATATATATATATATATATATGAGAGAGAGAGAGAGAGAGACAGA
>NC_068985.1:51390997-51394588 GCF_001194135.2 Octopus bimaculoides
TTAAAAGTATAACCATTATAACTTAGATAACTTAGATTGGTTTCGGCCATTATCGGCCCAGGCCACGACTAACTCAATAGCACCACCTGGAAAAGTCATTTAGTTAATTATTTCGGGACACTATGGACCACTCAAGCAGAGAGTTGTTGGTTGAGGCGTATCCAGGTGTAGGCGCTTTATCCGGTATTTCCTGGAGGAATTTGTCCAGGTACCGTTTGAAAGTTGTAGGGGGTCTTTTTCTACTTAAATTTCTTTCGGGATAACATTGAAAAGAGCAGGACCATTTGCAGTGAAGAGATTGTGTCGCAAGGTTCTTATGTGATCTCGACTTTTGTAGGGGACGCATTGCACGGGAGCCTAGTCTTAGGTGAATTGTAAACATAATACCAATATCATTTAGATAATATTGGTGGAATACTTTCCACATGGTGCAAATAATGTATCGCTCACGGCGGCGTTGCAGAGAATAGAGTTTCAGCTGTTTAAGTCGAGCCCAATAATCAAGTCCCATCATGCCATTATGTCTTGTTTTATAGGTATTTATACTCCGGTGAAATTAAGAAATCAACTCGTAAATAAACAAAACCCGCGAATCCATCACTGTACACAGACACACACACGCAGTCGCATATCTATGAATGTATTTATGTATAATATGTTTGAAAAGAATAAAGCCAAATTTTCATAATTTCAAATCACTCACCTAATGAGTATTTCTGTCAAATTTGGTGAAAATCCGTTCAGCCGTTTTCCAGTAATGTTGCGAACGTACAGGCAAACAGACGAAAACGAGTGATTACAATATCCTGCTTTCGCTTACACGCGCAGGGCAATAATGATTTCTCACTGAGACACAATGTCAGATATTTAGGGGATGTAGTTTTCTTTAAAATTTTTTGTCATTTTTCTCCCTGTGGGATGATGTCTTTTATTTATTTTTATGGTTGGATCAACACATTTCCTAATGTTAACAACTTGTAATTGTTAAATAGGTGCGGTTACTATTCCTTTGTCATGCCGACCAAACAGTACTTTGTACAAGGACAAAACACAATGAATTGGGTTATGATCAGAATTTTAACCTTCGTACATGAAAATACTATGTTTATACTCCATTGTACCTCCTTATATATTTTATCTTTTGCTTGTTTCAGTCATTGGATTCTGGCCATGTTGGAGCACCACTTTGAAAGGTTTAATTGTACAAATCGGTCCCAGGATTTTTTTGTTTTGTTTTAAACTCTGGTACTTATTTTATCAGTTATTTGGCCGAACTGCTAATGTATGGTGGCGTAAACAAACCAACACCGGTTGTCTAGCGATGGTCGAGGTGGAGAATACACACACACACATAAACACACAGATGTATGTATGTATCTATGTACACGATTCAGTTTCTGCCAACCAATTGACTCACAAGGCATTGTTCGGCCCAGGCCTTTGATAGAAGTTACGTGCCCAAGGTGACACTGAACCTGGAACCATGTGGCTGCAAAACGAGCTTCTTAACTACACAGCTATGCCTGTGCCTATATATTTAATTGGTACAAGACTCAAAAGTTAAGAGTTTTGAGCATTGGCTCATATCAAGTTTGATAAATACCAACGCATGAAACACTCAACCCTTAAGTCACTTTCTAATTTCTGCTCTTCCCAACCACATGGTCCTGGGTTCAGTCCCATTGTGTGGAACCATGGGTAAATGTCTTCTAGTATTGCCCTGGGCCGACCAATGCCTTGTCAGTGGATTTGGTTGGAAGGAAACTGAAAGAGACGCATCAAGTATATATCAGGTTGAGTAAAAAAAAGTAAGCAACTTTTTGAACCATGAAGAATTTGTATCGGAATTTGTGCAGAGTATTGAGCTGTTTTTAAACATTTTTTTGCAACTGTCTGATAATGCCCAAATGCATCAATAAATTAATTTGATATTTTTTCACCGTTGTTACAATCATCTGAAATGGAATTGTCAAAGTGCGATATTCGAGCAATTTTGCTATTCAACTTCAAAAAAGAACGTAAAGTAGCTGAAACTGTTCACGATATCAACGAAACGTTTGGTGAGGAAATGACCACCGAGTGGTCAGTTCGAAAATGGTTTAAACGATTTCGCAATGGAGACCTAAGCCTTGAAGATCGTGAGCGTAGTGGATGCCCATCTGTCATCGATGACGGTCAATTAAAGATCGTCATTGAGAAAGATTCACTTAAAATCACTCGAGAACTGGCAAAAGAAGTTCAAGTTAGCCAGAAAACTGCCTGCAACCATTTGCATCCAATCGGAAAAGCAAAAAAGCTCGACAAATGGGTACCACGCGATTTGAATGAAAATCAGAAAATGTGCAGATATGAAATTTGTTCGTCACTTCTTCGTAACCAGACCGATCCATTTCTCGACTGTATTGTAACTTGCGATCAAAAGTGGATTCTGTACAACGATAAAAAATGTCCTTCGCAGTGGTTGGACCAAAATGAAGCACCGAAAACTTTCCCTAAGCCCGAGCATTTCAAAAAGAAGGTTATGGTGACTGTTTGGTGGTGTACTGCTGGACTCATCTGCTATAACTTCTTAAAACCTAGTAAAACCATTACTGCAGAAACATATTTCTACGAAATTGCCAAAATGAACGAAAAATTGCTACTCCTCCGTCCCAGACTGGTCAACAGAAGAGGGCTAATCATTCTTCATGAGAATGCTCGACCACACGTTTCACTAATGACGCTCCAGAAATTGAGGGAACCTGGCGAAAAAGTTCCTCACCCAGCTTATTCCCCTAGACCTTTCTCTTACCGACTACCACTTTTTCAAGCACCTTGATGGTTTCCTGCGAGAGAAGGAGTTCAAAAATCAAACCGATGCTGAAAGTGCGTTCAAAGAGTTCATCAGCCCCAGAACTCCAGATTTTTATGTTACCAGAAATAAACAAGCTTGTAACTGGTTGGCAAAAATGTGTTGATTGTAACAGTACTTTGATGAATAAAATTTCCGCAATGTTGAAATATATTGTGATGAATTTCAGGTTTTAAAATGTTGCATACTTTTTACTCAGCCTGATTTTATATATAAGTATGTATGTATGTATGCATGTATAAAGTGCTCCTTTGGCGTGTGATCTACATGGCAGATTAGGTTACTTTTAAAATTATTTTGTACATACTTAGCATTGTAAATGTATTTTTTTAAAAATTCTTACTAGGCAGTTCCTTGTTATAACTAATTGTTAGTTAATACTCAACGGTACATCTCCACTCCTAAAATCGGTGTCTCTATTGTAACTGACCTAGTTTTTGCATGAACGCCTAAGTACACCACACACAACTATAAGTAGACTAAATAAATACTTGTAACACGCTATCTGTCCTCCTCTTCCCCCTCTCTCTCTCTCTCTTTCACCAACACCTACCACACCTCATCCCACATTGACACACACGTGTGCATACATACATACATAAATCTTTCTACATCTCTCTCTCTCTCTACACACACATTATATTATGTCTATCAACTACATCTGTATATCTCCAGCTATCCGCCCCCATCTCTCTCATATGTATATATATATATATATATATATATATATATATATATAT
>NC_068985.1:51394923-51397106 GCF_001194135.2 Octopus bimaculoides
TATATATATATATACACACAGGTGCAGGAGCGGCTGCGTGGTAAATAACTTGTTTACCAACCATATGGTTCTAGGTTCAGTTCCACTGCGTGGCACCTTGTCATCTACTAAAGCTTCGGGCCGACCAAAGCCTTGTGGGTGGATTTGGTAGACGGAAACCGAAAGAAGCCCGTCGTATATATATGTGTGTGTTTGTCCCCCCACCATCGTTTGACAACCGATGTTGATATGTTCACGTCCGCGTAACGTAGCTGTTCGGCAAAAGAAACCGATAGAATAAGTACTAGTCTTACAAAGAATTAGTCCTGGGGTCGATTTATTCGACTACAAGCGGTGCCCCAGCATGGCCGCAGTCAAATGACTGAAACAAATAAAAGAATATATATATAATGATATAGGTGAATACATAAATAAGGGTACTAGATAGTACCAGTTTTGCTAGAAATAGGAGTAAAAAACCGACTCAATTAGCCACAAACACTGAAAGTTAACATGCTGACGAAATCGGGGAAGCGAGAAAAAACAGCCAACATACCAAAGTGATGGAAAATCGCAAATGAGAATGCAGATATACCCATATCACGTAATTTTTACGTATATATTTTTACATGTGAATAAATAGTGAAAATGCATGAAATAGGGCGGCAAAATATCAGAGAAAGGATTTAGTATCACTGACGTTGAGGACCCATCGTTTACTGGAAAAACATTTATCGCATTGTTGAAGTGACTGAACAAACTTATGATAAAATGTTTAATAGCCGCGACCATCTTGCTGAGTATCAAGGATTACATTTGCTAATGTAGCCTTTATTTTTGAAGGTATACCAGCATATTATTTGTGATGGAGGATCTTTTCTGTTTGGCTGCCACTTTTCTATTTTGCAATTTTTGTTCCAACTGATTTCGTATTTAGCGTATTGGTGTAGTTTTTGTAAGGTAATCATTGACATTTAATTCATTTTCGCCATAAATCAATAAATAAGAGTCAATAGTTTTTACAGTTTGCAAATTTTGGGTAATTTGAGCCAATCGAAAGCCACAGACATATAGATGCCTGTTTCCATAGTAACAAGAAAGCTGTTACCAAGCTGCTTACTCATGCGGTCATTTTTCGCTTATTAAATGGTGGTCGTGAGATGTGTTAAACATAATAGCTAAAGAGGCCTTAAATTACTTACCAAGTAAAATGCTTAGCGGCATTTCGTCCATGTTTATGTTCTGAGTTCAAATTCCGCCGAGGTCGACTTTGTCTTTCATCCTTTCAGGGTCGATAAAATAAGTACCAGTTGAACACTGGCGGTCAATTTAATCGATTTAACCCCTCCCACCAAATTTCAGGCCTTGTGCCTATAGTAGAAATTATTATCATAGTTATTATTATTTTTAATCTGCATGTTTGTTACAATTACTTGCCGAGACACACCCAACGTCTTAGGGTGAGTGAAGGATAAGAGATATGACAGAAAGCTTGGGGAGGGGAAGTGACAGTGGCAATAGCGAAATATCTTCATGTAATACAACACAGATTGTGGGCAGTACTTGTCAACACAATCTTTTGGATTTCTCTGAGACATGGTTCCCCCGGGATATTATCTATTATTATTATCATTATTATTCAAAACAGCTTGATTCGGCTCCATGTGACTTAAGGTTTCGCGGGCCTCTAGCAGAAACCTCATTCGGGCCTAGATTACCGAATGAAGAAACAACAACAACAACAACAATAATTCTTTCTACGAAAGGCACAAGGCCTGAAATTTGTGGGGAGGGGGTTAGCCGATTACTGGTGTTTCACTGGTTCTTAATTCATTGACCCGAAAGGATGAAAGGTAAAATCGACTTCGGCGAAATTTGAACACAGAACGTAGTGACGGGCGAAATATCGCTAAGCATTTTGCCCGGCATGCTAACGATTCTTCCAGCTCGCCGCGTTAATGGTGGTAATAATAATAATAATAATAGTCAAGTGTCTTCTACTACAGCTCCCACCCAATGGGCTGACAAACAGCAGCTTTGTGAATGAATTTGATGGACAGAAACTAAAAGAAACCTGTCGTAAGCATATATATGTGTGTGTTTTACTCTCTCCTTAGTTATAAACGAACGTCAGTGTCATACAAGCGGTGTCCATTTCCAATCTTCAGTGAAAAGCATGTCTAGCCATGGGGAAATATTACCTT
>NC_068985.1:51397120-51404047 GCF_001194135.2 Octopus bimaculoides
TATATATATAAAGGTGAGTGCTGATGACAGGACAGGCATCCGATCGTAGAAAATCTGCCTCAATACTTTCTATCGAACCCATGCGAGCATGGAAAAGTGGCCGTTAAAATAAAGATGAAATGATAATGATATATTCAAAAGGTAATTACAGGAAAATCGAAGAAAGGTCTCATCAATACATATGAACTGGAACAACAAAATTCTGCTCAAAGTAAGATTGACCTCTGATCGATCTGCTGATAATCAACAGTTCTTTTTAGTATAGTAGACTAGAAATGAAATCATTATCCGAGAAAAAGAAAAGATATGGCAAAATTGAAAGCCTCGACCCTTTAACTGCGAAATTAAATTTCATGGTTACTCCAGTAATGATGTTAAATATCTAGAAATAGAATTGGTATTTTTTTTCTTTGCAAGTCACGTTGCCTCAAGAAACTTGACATATATCAACAACAAATTGCTTCAAACATGACATTCGTCGACAAAAGCTAGATTGGTATATATAAAACTGCCTTTAGCAGGCAAGGGTAATGAAATTTTGAACGGATACATATGATTTCCACGGTAAAAGAGTTCAAAATAAATGGTTGCCTCAAATCACTGAATGACTGTTTTTAGAATCTTCTTTTGAAATCTACCACTGGTCTGCAGGTTTGCTGGCAATGACCAACAGTGGTTCTCGACCATAAATTTTAACATCAAAATCTTATATGAACATCCAAAGGTCATGTGAACCCCAGTTGAGAACCACTGCTTTAAACAGAAGATTATCATTATCTGTAAAGTGAATATCATAATGGGAAGCTTTACAGCATATAGAATTTAGATCTGAAAATCTGTCAATCTGAAGCACCTCAGGGTAAACGATGCTCATTTTGTAATTTTTTGTTGGTGTCCAACTCATGAGCAACCGACATAGAGTTGGCCGTGGGAGAAGCATGTAGTAGGGAGATGATGTCCAACTACCTTGAGGAACTGACCCTGAGATTTGTTATTTGAAATACCAAAACTTAGTTTGACTGGAAAACGAAATCTCTTAAATTCAAGTGGAACATCTGTAGGTATGAGAGGATATTTTGGAATGAAGACATTTTCTTCTTTGTTATGATTGTTGCCTGTAGGACATGGGGCTCCATGGAAGTAACAATTAAGCGAGTTCCATTACATAGGCGAGGTGGGTCAAGATACCTAAGCAACATAATGGGAGCAACTAGCTTTAGTGTCAAGTTATGCGGTGGCATCCCAGTGGGTTTAAGTGTGTTCAGAAATTCAACAGGGTATTGAACAGCCTGATCTTGATCGACTGAGTGAATTGGTGGAAAATTCATTTCTGATGTATCGGTTAACTTTTGAAGGAGTTCATGATTGAGTTTATTAACCATTTCATTAGTTGGAGCCAGTATAGCTCTTTCACATAGCCAGTTTACATCAGTGTAATTGACAATCACACATACACTCTCACATATAGTAAAACAGATACACACACTCACAGACAATACACACTCATATACAAAATGTATCGTCGTTATATAAAATGTCCTTTACTATGTCGTACGTAACGAACGTGCAAACACACACACTCACAGACACATATAGGCTCATAGACAAAATGTGTCGTCGTCGTGGTATAAAATGTCCTTTATTATGTCGTACGTAGCGAACGCGGAAAAACATACACACTAACAGACACACACTAATATAAAAAAATGTGTGGTGGTGGTGTGGTGATATAAAATGTCCTTTACTATGTCGTACGTGACAAACGCGCAAACATACACACACACACACTCATATACAAAATGTGACGACGTCGTGGTATAAAATGTAGTTTACCATAGTTGAGTACAGAAAGATTATTTTCGAGAAAATGTTATATTGTTTTAACCCAAATGAAAAAAAATTGCATGTTGCCACTCGCAAGGTGTAATACTATTACATTGTAAAATTTGATTTGATGGAGCCGTTTGAGAATGTATGGGGAACAGAGACAAAGAATTTTATATATACATAGAGATATATACGAGCTTCTTTCAGTTTCCGTCTACTAAATCCACTCGCAAGACTTTGGTCAGCCCGAGGCTTTAGCAGAAGAAAGTTGCCCAAGGTGCCACACAGTCGGACTGAACTTGGAGCCATGTGGTTGGGAAGCAAATTTACCATACAGCCACACCTGCGCATTTTATATATATATATATATATATATATATATATATATATATAGAGAGAGAGAGAGAGAGAGAGAGAGAGAGAGAGATAAGGGAGAGATAGATAACACACACTGACAGTATCTCACCCACAGATACGAGACTAAATTCTGAGAATGCAAACTAGTGTGCAGCACTATTAGTTATGCAATGCATATCATTTACTTCTTGTCATATCATGCAGATTCAGTGCATACAATATTCACCAGAATCTAAACAGTTCCTCTAGAGCATACTCAATCGTTTACGCACAGCATTTTATTATTATTATCATTATTATTATTATAGAAAATAGAAATCAACAAAAATATAAAGGAAACATTTTCTGACATTTTTTTAATAAAACAAATATTTAGTTTTTATATTTTTGTCAGCCATAATGAGCAAATATATTTCCAAAAACACATCAGTAGCGTTTTGAGAAATAAAACAAATAAAATAGCTATTACCACGGCAGGCGTCTCCTGTGTAAATATCACCACAACCTACTTAACGGTTATCAGCAAGTTCATCTCTAGTGCTTTCAATACTTGTATGCTTAATTACAAATCGATGTTTTTTGTACATATTATTAAGAGTAATTGGTCAAGTGAGATAGTTTATATTTTTCACATGCAATGTTTTCTTCATATTCCTGCAGACCTTCCTCCAAATAAAAGTAGATTTCCCTTTTTTCTGTTTCGGACTTCCAATTTATTTTTGAGACCAAACTACAATAGACGTTGTAGTTCTTACAGTCTTTTCCTCGGCCATTTTCAAATACTTTTGCTTACTGTATTAATTATGTTAACACTAATTTAAACACGTGAGAGCCTGGAATGGAATCAACAGATGATTAAGATGCGTATCGTACTTAATGCAGAAACATCGCAAAAACGAACTGTGTTTCGCAACATCGGTGATTTTTCAATCACTGTTTTCCTATGCCAGTAGTAACAGATTTTGTCTTGTGTGGCTGACGTGGGTAAATGCGACTGACAAAGCCCAACGAGGTAGAGATATGCAACTAGAATTCTCACCACCGCTACTGAACGATTTTCGTCTGTTACTGATATTATTCTGGTGGATAATTAACATCATTACAGGAGTGACCATAAAATATAACTACGCAGTTGGAAGTCTTATCTTGATAAGGAAATCCAAGAATACATTAACCAACGTGTTGTAGCGAAGTCCCTGCTGAGTTCTGAATCATCGATCTCAGATTTTCTCCAGCTCAAGATCACGACCTCCTTGCTATAAAAGGCAACGTGTGACCACGAAATGTAATAACACCTACGCGAATATGGCTCGACCGATCAGTACTGGCTAGCTTGTTTTGGTAGCAGCGGCGAACTTCAAAAGGAAGGGCGCGAGTCTTCCCGCGATACAGCATGATCGAAGGTCCTGGAAACTTACTCTTTATGGTTATAAAAATTTGTTTAATTCAACCCCAGAGCTTCTCTCGAGATATGTCGCTCGGTGGGCTAGTCACTTTCCTTCTTTCACTTTTTCTTACGTATATGCAGTATTCGAGAAAAGACACTGACCTTGAATCGTAGAGTTAACATGTTGCTTATATGCAGTGGTTTTAACTTTTTGTACTTATTTTGTCCTCAATAACTATGAACTACTTTCATAATAATGGTATTTAGCATGTATTTCAGAAGATTACAAGCTACTACGTTCGTAGTTCCATTAAATCAGATATTTCTACACACGCAAATATAAACGACACGGGTTGATAAAAATATACAAATGTCTAAAGGCGCATGCGTGATTGTATAGCAAGAAGTTTGTTCTCCGACCGGATGGTTCCGGATTTAGTCCCACTGCGTGGAACCTTGGGCAAGTGATTTCTACAATTGGTCCGGGCCGACCAAAGCTTTGTGAATAGATTTGGCAGACAGAAACGGAAAGAAGCTCGTCTAGTACATACATACATACAAACATGCATACAAATACATACATATATACATGCATACACAAATACATACACATACATACATATGTATGTACATACATACATACGTACATATGTGTGTACATAAATACATATGTATTTACACACACACACACACACATACTTGCACACGCACATGTGTGCGAGCGTCTTTGTGTTTGTCCCCAACACCGCTTGACAACCAGTGTTCGTTGGTTTACGGCCTCGTAACTTGGCGGTTCGGCTAAAGAAACCGATACAATAAGTACCAGAATTTAAAAAATAATACAATAATTACTGGGTGTGCGATTTGTTCGACTAAACCCTTCAAGGCGATGCACCAGCATGGCCGCAGTCTAATGACTGAAACAAGTTAACAGATAAATATTAGTGCGGTCATTCTCGCTTCCACGCGCAACCTACCTAATATGGTGAGTTATCAACAAAATGATTAATGATTCAAACCTATGCTAAAGTCTACTTCCTTTTCTAAAAGGTAGGGTGTCAATTAATAGAGTTTTGAGTGCAATTTGTAATGAGTCGAGCACACAATTGGTGTGTGGGCTTGTCTTTACAGCGGCCACTGAAACAAACACTTACATTTAGCTCTTACTTGTTTCAGTCATTGGACTGCAGCCAACCAGGGGCGCTGCTTTGAAGATTTTAAGCGAACAAAGACACTAATGCATTTTTAAAAAACCTACTACTTATTGAATCAGTCTCTTTTGCCAGACAGCTGGGTAATGGGGACGTAAACAATTGTGTACACGAAGAACCGAAGACTGTTTTAGCTGAAGAATGGACAAAAATTCCATTGGAAAAAATTCAAAATTTGTACGAGTCCTGTTGTTGGCACTCCGTCGCTTACGACGTCGAGGATTCCAGTTGATCCGATCAACGGAACAGCCTGCTCGTGAAATTAACGTGCAAGTGGCTGAGCACTCCACAGACACGTGTACCCTTAACGTAGTTCTCGGGGATATTCAGCGTGACACTGTGACAAGGCTGGCCCTTTGAAATACAGGTACAACAGACACAGGAAGAAAGAGTGAGAGAAAGTTGTGGTGAAAGAGTACAGTAGGGTTCACCACCATCCCCTGCCGGAGCTTCGTGGAACTTTAGGTGTTTTCGCTCAATAAACACTCACAACGCCCGGTCTGGGAATCGAAACCGCGATCCTATGACCGCAAGTCCACTTCCCTAACCACTGGGCCATTGCGTCTCCTGTACGAGTCCATACCTCGTAGAATTCAAGCTGTAATTACTGCCAAAGGCGGTCCTACCCCATTTTAAAATTAATTTGTTTGAAATTTTAAGGAGTTTCCATTATTTTGTCCAACCCTGTATATATAAACATATACATATATACCGCAACCTTCAACATTTTCTGTCCAAAAGGGTTTTCAACCCAATATTTATATGCTATCATTTATAACTTTAAATGTACTTCAAGATCAACTGTCTAAAAGACACACACACACTTGCAGACGCAGGAATGGTTGCGTGGGTAAGAAGTTTGCTTCCTAACAACACGGTTCCGTGTTCAATCCCACTGCGTGGCACCTTGTGCGAGTGTCTTTTATCTTCTACGATAGCACCGACCAAAGCATCGTGAGTAGATTTAGTATACGGAAACTAAAAGAAACCCGTCACGCGTGCGCACATCTTTAAGTCTGTCTTTGTTCTTACCACTGCTTGACAACCGGTGTCGGTTTGTTTATGCCTCCGTAACCAAGCTGTCCGGCAAAAGAGACCGATAGAATAAGTATCAGGCTTTAAAACGAAATAAGCATTGGGTGCGATTTGTCCGACTAAACCCTTCAAGGCGATACCCCAGTATGGCCGAAGTCCATTGATTGAAACTAGTAAAAGATAAAATGATAATATCTTAATTTAATTTCCTGACGGTTTGATAATTTCAGACAGTGAATAAAATTCTGAAATTAATAAGCAACAAACTTTTTGGTAGATAGCAGACATAAATTATTGTCTTGTCTACTTTCATTATCGATGAAAACGTAAATTTCAATTTAAAACTAATAAAGACATTTATTTTCGTCTCACTTCTCGATGTTCGCAGACATCAATAAAACTTTAACTAACGAGAGAGCCCAATCTCGACCCGTAAGGAATAACAGCTAAACCTCCTTCAAATCACACCATTCTGTCTTGAAATAAAGAATGGCCACATAAAACAGTCCAGAATATATTATATTTGAATGGAAAAAAACAGAAAAAAAAAACTATTTCAACAAACGACTGGGATAATCGCGGATAGAATACTTTTGATCATAGTTCTGTTCAGTTTTGACTGACCTGTGATTAAACGGAATGGAAACAATGATAAACATACATACACTTACATATATACATTGTTGTTGGCACTCCGCCGCTTACGACGTCGAGGGTTCCAGTTGATCCGATCAACGGAATAGCATGATTGTGAAATTAACGTGCAACTGGCTGAGCACTCCACAGACACGTGTACCCTTAACGTAGTTCTCGGGGATATTCAGCGTGACACAGTGTGACAAGGCTGACCCTTTGAATTACAGGCACAACAGAAACAGGAAGTAAGAGTGAGAGAAAGTTGTGGTGAAAGAGTACAGCAGGGTTCGCCACCATCTCCTGCCGGAGCCTCATTGAGCTTTAGGTCTGGGAATCGAAACCGCGATCCTATGACCGCGAGTCTGCTGCCCTAACCACTGGGCCATTGCGCCTCCACACATATATACATATACAAGCACAAAAAAGCATACATGTAAGTTTATATGTCATGTATATAAATTTAAATGCGAATAT
>NC_068985.1:51404147-51404788 GCF_001194135.2 Octopus bimaculoides
TTTACTAAAAGGACAATTATAACAATATACATACATGTATGACATATTATACATATATAATATATATGATATATAAAATATAAAATATCAGTAATTATTAAAATATAACATATAGCAACAGAAATTGGGATAATATCTTACAGCTGTTTCAGCCAAGAGGCAAAAATACCTCATTCTACCTTTATCCCTCCAGTGGACTGAAGTAATTAGTAGATGAAATTGAGGTACTTGGGTATTTCTCTAGGCTTCGTCAGAGATTTTAGAAAGTACATAAGGTTAAGTTATAAATATAGATACACACATATATACATACCTTTACATATACATAGATACACATAAATACATATATCTACACTTAAATGTACATACATAAATGCATGTATATGCATACAAATGAATCAATTATTATTATTATTAGATGCATTATATTATTCATATTAGATAAAATATAAACAGAGGTATGAAAAAGTTATAAGAGGAGTAATATTGTAATTGATAAAATCAATATATCTTAAAATTATTTTAGTTATGCAAGATTGAAACTGTGTATACATGAGGAGCACACACACACATATATATATACATATGTAATTCCATACAAACATACTCATAGGTACATATGTATAAAATGTGTTTAGAAG
>NC_068985.1:51405424-51409926 GCF_001194135.2 Octopus bimaculoides
CATCAGCTGCCACCATTATAACACTGGCGTTTCGAAGAGTTAGGGTAGAACCGTTAACACACCGGGCAAAATACTTAGTGGCAGTTAGTTCGTCTTCGTTCTTTACATACATTTCAAATTTTGGCATAAGGCTAGCAATTTCGGGGGAGAGGATAAGTCGATTGCATCGACCCCCAGTGTTCAACTGGTACTTATTTTATCAACCTTGCAAGGATGAAAGGCAAATCAACCTTCGGCGTAATTTGAACTCAGAACGTAAAGACGTACGAGATACATACGCGTATACATACATACATACAAACATACATACATACATACATACATACATACATACTTATATACATAGATACATGCATACATACAAACGGTGTAAATGTGGTTTTCGCTTTTAAAACTCAGAAAATTTATACAAATTATTCAATGGCGGGAGTATAGGTTGTACCCTGAATTTAGTGTTCATGCTACTTCCGGTTTCCGTATGTATAAGACCCGACACTCTGATGAAAGACAGTTGCCTCAGGCTCCACACTGTGGGTTCGAACCCAGAGCAACATCCATCTATAACTTACAACCATGCCGACGCCTATGTATGTTGGATGTGGGAACATACAGTGTAAATGTATATATATATATATACTGCTGATGGCATTATCGCTGTGTTCGTTTACATGGTATGTATGTTTACGTTGCCTCGTATGTCTCACTGTCTATGTACGTATGAGAGAATGTGAGAATCTATGTAATGGCTTTCATTTAATAAAAGAAATTTCGAAAAAAAACTTTAAACAGAAAATGTAGTTCCAAAGCTATTAAAGAAAAAGTCGACCACTTAAAGGATTATCATTATTATTATTATCATCATCATTATTATTATTATATAAAAGCATGTTTACTACACAGCAGCTCAATGCAAGTCTCCACCACACAATCTATCCATCACTTTAAAAAAAATAGAGGAATTAATCAAATATTAATTTTATATTTTAATGATGTCGACAGAAATATATGATGTTTACTGAATAAGGCTTAATTTGTAAGTTTCCTCGAAATATGTGATTACAATAAGCTTAAGTAGGAAGGGAAAAAAATCTAAGTAAATATATTTATTATCAACTGTCTTTTCACAATTGCATAAAGAACATACACTAACACTCACGTCTATATATATGTATTTGTATATGTATGAATGTCTGCCTGCCTGCCTGCCTGTCTGCCTGTCTGCCTGTCTGTCTGTCTGTCTGTCTACCTGTCTGTCTGTCTGTCTGTCTGTCTGTCTGTCTGTCTGTATGTATGTATGTATGTATGCATATCGTTATTCAGTTTATTTCAAGATTTCTTGCCAATAGAGAAAGAACCGGTTTCTAACCTAGATCCAAGGCTCCTTGTGTATGTATATATGTATGTATGTGCATCCAAGCACCCGTATATGCATGTGTGTATGTGCGCACGCACACACACACACACACACACACACACACACACACACACACACACACACACACACACACACACACACACACACACACACACACACACACACACACACATATATACATATGTATACGTACTTTGATATGTAGACACACATACCTATATCTACAGACTCCCACGCGTGTACACGCATACATGCAGAAGGTAATTAGTCACGCCCCTCACAAAGTTCATTATAATTAATCTTTCTGAGGTAATTTTTACGAAAAGTGCTCAACAATTTTTCAGGAAGCCATGTTTGGGGCTATGACGTAAGTACATAACAATGAAACGATATTCAGATAGAACTCACACACATGCCTCGTTCCTCCAGGTTCAGGCGATTCCTCTGTTTGATGAGGATTGCGTTTGCATGGCTGCAACCAGCTTTCATCATGTAAGAGCTGGGAAATGCTAGAAGGGGTGGTTCAGCCGCCGCTTTTTGTGCCAAAAGTCACTCAGACTTCTGATCTCAAAAAGGGCTTTCGCCGCAATATCGACACTCAAATCAGACAGTTTGCTGATAGAGCGCACAAAGTCCTGGGGTCGATTTGCTCGACTAAAGGTGGTGCTCCTGCATGGCCACAGTCAAATGACTGAAACAGGTAAAAGAGTATGTATATATATATTTATGTGCGAGTGTGTATGTTCTCCCAGCATCACTTGACAACCTATGTCGGTGTGTTTACGTCACTGTAACTTAGTGGTTCGGTAGAAGGGACCAATAGCATAAACACCAGACTTACAAAGAATAAGTCTAGGCATATTACAGCACAAAGGACAGCGTAGCGTCCGAGTGATCAACATTCCAGCTTCACAAATCCAACACCTACCATGACTTATCAACAAAAACGTTTATGAGATGTGTATTTAATATCCTTTCTCCCCTGGCAGGCCTGGTCATTTCCATAAGCAAACACTTGACAGTCTGCATCCCTTGAATCACGCCTCTCAATCTTCAATTTCGATACAGACTACGACTAGGCCTCGAACATTAGCCGCAGCAGGACTTCTCGCTACAGTGAAAATTTATCATATTTTCCCTCGTTTCATGGCGCTGACTAAATATTTCAAGCAGTTCATCTGGGCGAACTGTTCTTTCGCAAGACCCCTTGGTTATCATCGACCCACTGTAATTCTTCGCCGACCCCTAGGGGGTCCCTCAGATCCATTTTGGCGACCCCTGATATATATAAATCACACAGGTAACACGAGTAAGATAATGAAGCAAAGAGAAGACAGCCAAATAATGCATGGAAGCACGTACCTAAAAAGCGTAGGAATATAAAGTGAAAAGATAGCAATCAAAGGAATGTACAATGAAGATAAATAAGCACAAATTCAGTATCCTGCATTTTTCTTCTCTAATACTTTTGTTTTCTCTAATACTTTTCCTTCTCTTTGATAAAGAATACCACCGAAATATGAGATTCAGTTCAGTCTCTTCCTTTGGCGTTTTATCTCCGCTGTATGCTTCATTGATTGTTGCTTGCTCGCTTTAAATTTGTCTTTTTTTTTCTTTTACAGTTACATGCTTTCGCTCTTTTGACACCGTATATTTATATTTGTTTATCTCTTACTCATGTTATTTGTATGATAATCTGTATATTTCTCTCTCTACCCCCCCCCTCTCTCTCTCTCTCTCTTTCTATCTCTCACCGGGTTTTGGAAAAGTTTATAGTTGAGCTTAGAATTGTAAGGAGTGATAGGTCTTTTTTTATTTAGGTGAGATGAAATCACTGTTTAGAAGTTTGTGGAGTTGGTATTCATTCACTGTCGTGTACAATATCGCTTCCGCTGGGTATTTGTCATTCACTATAGGATACAACGTCACTTTCGTTGGGTAGTTATGATTTTCTTCCACCTGTTGGGAGATATCGATCTTTCGGTTCTTTGGTGGTGTAGGGTTAAGATGTGAATATTTTCCCGTTAATTTCTTTGCAACACATTGGGTTTCATTATATGTAGTATTATTTCGCTAGTATTTTTTTTAGTAGTATTCAATGTTTAAGATTTGTAAATGTATATATTGATTTAAATTACATATATATTTTTTCATTCAATAATTAAAGGTAATCTGAGTTGTTCCTAAGTAACGAACTCGTTGGCCGTTTAACTATAATGGATTACTTAGTCTCTATGTTGTTATGATAAGTTATTAGTTATTTGCTTTAATCATAGATGCATGCATGTATGTATGTATGTATGTATGTACGTATGTATGTACGTATGTATGCATGCATGTATGTATGTGTGTGTATATATATATATATATATATATATATATATATATATATATATACATACATATGATTTTTGAAGTTTAGCTTCATTTCCTTTTTTTATATTTTATTGTTTTACTTTTAATAAACACTTTATTTGATAAAAATATTTTATAGTATTGAACTTGTTTCATAAAAATTGATCTAAACTTGTTCTTTTCCTTGTACATTGTTCAAGAACGTTGTTTACGAGATGTACCGTTTCTCTAGTCTTTACTAGGCTTGTTTTTAATGTATCATATTGATTGAGAAGCAAACTACCTAATTGTCTATCTTTGTTGTATTGTTCGAATGTCCTTTTTGGAATTAGTTCTTTGTTGCAAGTAATATTTTGGATCTATACTTTATCACTGTTTGTTTACTCTTATGTTTACTCTTATTCATAGTAAGAAGCTGGTGGATTCCCAGGCAGCATTTAGATTTTTAACGCCGTTGACACCGCCGAATTGAGTGGTACTGCCCAGGTGTCGAAACCAAAGTGATGTCCGTTTGGCAGCTGATGATGGGAATACGCACTTGTTATTCTTGACTGTCGATTCCTTATATCTTAGTTTCGATATTCTGAGTTGCCCTGAACTCTTGTAAAATGGAAAGTATTTGTAGATTCATTGTTTGCGGGGATCACTTACATTGGTATTATTTGCTTTTCTTCGTAGTTAACCTAATTAGGCTTGGACAATACTTAGATATTAGTGTCTTAATATCAGTAGGTTCTGTGGCACTCACGCACGCACGCACGCACGCACGCAC
>NC_068985.1:51410148-51411983 GCF_001194135.2 Octopus bimaculoides
ATATATATATATTTAAGGAAAAAGTAAAAGAGTCAAAAGGAAGAGTAAATACGGTTAGGCAGCTTTTTTAATCACTACAAATGTTTCGATACAATACGATTAACTACATATGCCGTAGAAAATCCGTATGTCCGCTCCTGAACCAATGTGCTCAAAAAAGCATAGTATATAAATGCATAATCTGCACATCTCAACATAATTACGTGTACATAGGTGCCACTGGAAACCAATTCAAAGTCCGTTATCGAAACCATACCTCGTCACTCCGAAAAATAAATAGACGGCACGCAACCTCGCTGGTAGATCTCATATGGGGATTGAAAGAATCAAAACTTAAATTCATAATAGAATGGTCAAAAATAAAAAAAAAACTCACATCCAGTACTTAGCTATCCGGCAAATGTGACCTTTACCTTGATGAAAATCTAGTGAAATAAACATGATGAGAACATTTCAAGATGTAACCACCGTGCAAAATATGCATTTTCAAAATGGAACAGTGTATAAATTATTTTCTCACTCATTTTCTCTTCATTTTTTCACTCGCCACCTCTCTTTATAATTGCTCCAAATCAAATGATCCGGGTTTGCTACTAACTTTTATCAAACAGTTATTCCTCTGACTTCACTGCTCCAGTTCTTTTATGTTTTCATATACAAGCAGCTGAAATGGAATTCCACTGAAGGGTCTCTGGAATAACGTTACTTGCCAGGATGGATACATAGCTCAGAGATCAGAGAGTTTCTCTATGTCGAGCCGTTACTGCTTCGTACTGAGAGGTCACAAATCCGATACTTTGGACACATGACTAAAATGTTGCGGATTCTTCGAGTCGAACCAATAGCCAGGAGACCCGGGGATAGAGCAAAAACGAGATGATGGGATAATATCAACTGTCTCAGTTTATTAAACTTAAGAATCCAACCAGACAGTTTAATGACAGTTGCTTGTGATAGGACCCTATGGAAGCAGTGCCCGAAGACTCTATCCTCATAACTCAGGAATAGCGGGCGGCGGAAATCGATGGATAGCTGTTTGCTCAATGAGCTAGACCGATAAATATCCGGATCTGAAGTGGTGTCTAAAACGGAATGGCTGTTTTCTGAGTGACTTGACTGCCAGGCAGGACGTAATATGTTAATAAATACGATGACCATTCAAGCGAAAAACAAAATTTTTGATGACTATTTGCAGAAAGTTAGAAACGTAATTTCTGATACAAAATCTTATTGATAGTTAAAGTCTGGTATGAAACGTTTAAGAGCTGTATTAATTTGCGCAATACTAAAATGACCGTTTAAGATGCCAGTGCTGATCTAGAAGTTGATATTAATTATCCAGCGGAAGTGAAGAAAATTATATCTGAAAGAGGCTATAAACAAAAATATTATTAATAGCTTAGTCCAAAATATATAATTAAGAATGTTTTATAAATTTCCTGTTGACTTAGACGCTACGTTTTGCCTAAGCTTCCTGAATAAAACGTTAGGAGAAACTTAAATTTCCATTCAACACGATATTTACAATAAATTTTTCTCTACCTTTCCTATTCAGTATTCAATCAGTAACTCTTTTATTTTTTTATCTTATTCGTTTCAGTCATTTGACGGCGGCCATGCTGGAGCACCGCCTTTATAGTCGAGCAAATATATACATATAGTTGAAATTTATAGAAAAACATGAGACGAAGACAGGTGTATGAACAACAAGCAAGTTGACGCCCGGGAAAATGAATGTCTTTTATGTTTCGAGCCTACGCTCTTCAACAGAAAGGAATAGAGGAAAATAAGCAAAGAGAGAATGAAAGAAACTTGTAGATTTCAGCGGGTCCAGC
>NC_068985.1:51412109-51413523 GCF_001194135.2 Octopus bimaculoides
TATATATATATATATATATAAATGCATTTTACATTTGACGTAATGTTCACATTGCTTAAATAAATGGAGTCGCATGAAACGATTGTACTGCATTAACTTTGAATATCCTTGTTGCTTATTTTGATTATATATATATATATATATATTTACATTAATCTGATGTGTTACTCTATACTTTTGTAGAGTACAGGTTTATTATTCTTATATACGAGAATGCTGCTGACAGTGACTTCGAAGTTTCGGACCGCTAAGCGACAATGGCTTAGCTACCCGAAACTTCGAAGTCATTGTCAACAGCATTCTTATACACGTACATGGAGTACGAAGTTTCATACCAAAGTGATGCTTGTTGCATAAATTGTAAGATACGCAACACCAGCTTAGCTAATCTTCAGAAGAACAGTTGGTTTCTGAGAATACACACACACACGAGAGCTAGGGAAAACAAATTTCAGCGCCCATCAGAAAGGCAGTTGGAAAAGGTAAAGCTACGGCTTTTTGCCACTGGAAGTCAGAAAGTATCACTTCCAGTTTGTGGGTATCGTAATGAACCAGAAAGTAAAATTGTAGGAGAAACCGAGAGAGGAAACTTTAAGTTCAATTATGGACTAAAATCTACTAAATCTACCAATCTTCATTTTTAACCCTTTGAAAATTATTTAGCCTACGTGACAATAATATTTAAACTTAAAAAATTATGCCAACATCTTCCCAAAATGTTCTCTGTAATATAATCAACAAAATAAAGCGCACAAATAACATTTGATAAGCTAAAACTCAAAAGATCTTTGAATATAAGCAAACAAATATATTGCCAACTTATATATTAAATTTGATTTCAAACAGATACAGAAAAAATACTTATTTTTCTACGTTAAATGAAGTAAACACATCAATAGAATATAGCTACTAATCTTTAATGTGGAAGACAGAAAAGATATCTTAATCCTACAGAAGCCTTACATCACTCTAAAAGACCACAAATTTAATTTGTCCAACTACCCGTCTATTACAGTTATTAATCCTTTAAAACTGACATCAAGACGTGAGTAAATCTATAATTGATTAATATATTCTTGAGTATGTTTTATTTCTAGTTTGATAAATGTGGTTGTTCTTCATCTCTTTCTAAATATATCCTTATCGATTCTATTAATTTTGCGAGTAGTATCACCATCTTCCCAACTAACCAGCTAATATTGAGACAATACTCCAAGTTAAAAAAATTCATTTTCCCTTTTAACAACACGCCTTGGATAAAAAAGCAAAATACTAGATATTTTGACGTGAGTATGGGAGCAAAGGATCCTGCGGAATTAAGTGACTTAGCTGCATCACTTATATTAAGGTCACTATATGAGAGATCCTTTTCATACCTGACGCTATATATATATATATATATATATATATATAT
>NC_068985.1:51413852-51419060 GCF_001194135.2 Octopus bimaculoides
GAGCTTGAAATAATTACCTAAATTAGCATAAAATGATGGTTTCATATTTTTTTAGAATTAAGATTTAAGCTGTTAATATATGAATGCGAAAGTGAAAAAAATATGAAACCATTATTCTATGTTAACTTAGGTAATTATTTCAAGCTCCCTTTCAAGCTCGACTTTGCCTTTCATCCTTTCGGAGTCGATAAAATAAGTACCAGTTGAACACTTCGGGTCGATGTAATCGACTCATCCCCTCCCCCAAAATTGCTGCCCTTGTGACAAAATTTGGAACCATTATTATTATTATTATTATTATTATTATTATTATTATTATTATTATTATTATTATTATTATTATTATTTTTATCATGATAATAATAAAACTATTATATGCTACTTTGGTTGGCAGGGATGTCGACTGGAAGTTTGGTACGACAAATTGCTGACAATAGCAAGAATCATAAGAAAGATTCTTGCAAAATACAGGACGGCACTTTTCTGAAGGTCTCATTTCCAGTATCCTTCAGACCCTTAGGTAGCAGTTTGGATGTTGTACCTAGTCTACCAATAACATCAGAAATAACTGTTGTCGTAGTCTTCCACATTCTCTTCAACTCTTTGGCTAGGTTCCAATACTTCTCAACTTTTTCAGTTTCCTTAATATCCTCTCTGTAATCTTATGGTATTGCAAAGCCAATGATCGTGCTTTTTTGTTCTCTATAACCATCATGTCTGGTCTTCCATGAAATCCTGTTTAATATCTTTCACCATAACATGGATCATGTTCATACCACTTCTACTTTCAATCCATACATTCGCCTAACATCCCAATGCACTCTTTTACTACAACTGCTACAATTACTACTACTGTCGTTGCTGCTGCTGCTGCTGTTGGTATAGTAGTAGTAGTAGTAGTAGTAGTAGTAGTAGTAGTAGTAGTAGTAGTAGTAGTAGTAGTAGTAGTAGTTACTATTGTTGTTAGTATTTTCATGTACACAACAGATTAGACTGTTGGAAAAGAAAAATTCCTAACATCAGGCTACAACAAGTAACCTTAGATGCCAAGAACCCTCCTTAGTATCCTAGCTGTCCCTAAAAACACTGTTTTCTGGAGCTGAACTAAACTGGTTTTTATGCCTATTTCTTCTATCCATCTGTTCAAATCTTTAGGTATAGTTCCCAATGCACCTATAACTATTGGGATACATTTTACCCGCACTTTCCATAGTCTCTGTAATTCAATGGCTAGGTCCTGGTACTTTGCTATTCTTTTTTTTTTTGCTATTTCTTCTTATACCTCGTTGTTATTATTGTCATTATAATTATTATTATCATTATTATTGGCTGAATCGCTAGGACGCCGGGGAAAATGCTCAGCGGTATTTCGCCCGCCTGAGTTCAAATTCCACCAAGGTCGACTTTGCCTGTCATCCTTTCGGAGTGAATAAAATAAATATCATTTGATCACTGTGGCCGATGTAATCAACTGCCCTACTCCGCTAAACTTTCAGGCCTTGTGCTTATAGTAGAAAGGATTATTATTTATTATTACTATTATTATTGTTATTATTATTGTTGCTGATTCACATAGTGTAAAGACGTCTTTTGAAATTTTCTTTTCAAGTATTCATTTCAAGTATTACGAAAATGTAATTACCATTGAAGTACTTGTAAAAAAAGTATAATTACCTCAAGAAGAACTGCCATTGAATGATAACCGGAGGTAAGCAACAAAGAAAAAAAAGAGGTTTGTTTCGTAAACCTTTACAATTTTGTTTACACCATGTTACATTTTCACATCCAAAAATGGCCACCACACACAATTCTACTACAAAACTAAGCATTATGATATATTTTATCTTTTACTTGTTTCAGTGACTGGACTGCGACCAGGCCGTGGTCCCGCTTTGAAGCGTTTTAGTTGAGCGAATGCATCCTCGTACTTACGTTTTCGGTTTCTTAAGCCGAACCGCTAAGTTACGGTGATGTAAACAAATCAACACCAGTTGTCAAACGGTGACTACACACATGCACGCTCACACACACACACACACACACACACACACACACACACACACACACACACACACACACACACACACACACACACAATAGGCTTTAGTTGGCCGGTACTCTAGTTAGAAGACACTTGCCCAAGGTAGCGTGTTGTGGGACTAAACTTGAAACCACGTGGTTGCAAATCGAACTTAACTACTGAGCAAATTTCTTACCATATCTAAATAAACACATGAATAAATAAGTAAGCAAACAAAACAAAAACAACCACCAAAATTAATTAATTCTGACCAGGCAAATGAACAATTCAATGAATAATTCATAGAAATTGCCCCAGATACTGGAATAATCATGAAGGCAACGATAGTAATAACAGAGTAGAGACTCTTACGCGAAGTCAAATATTGCGGTTCGTTCATACTGCAATTGTATGAAAGCAAACCTTTGTTTAATACAGAATAGACAAGTAGAATTTGTAGATCTATCACAGTTATAAGAAAAAGCGTAGATAGGGGAGTTTGTAAGACCAAACATCATCTCTTTGCCGCGGGAGATAATCCAGAAGACAGCAAAGAAGAAAATTTATATTTCTTCCAGCTCTTTATAGTTTGAGTTTAAAATACCACGAAGATCAGCTTTGACTTCCGTTCTTTTAGGGTTGATGAAAAATTCAACCAGCCAAGTGCTGCAGTCGGTGTAATCGACTTACCCCAATCTCCGCCCTACTAAAAGAAAATTGCTGGTCTTGTATCAAAATTAGCATTATTTTTATTATTATTTGGGCGGAATTTGAATTTCACAAATTCCGCTCAGGTCAACTTTGTCTTTCATTCATTCGGAAATCAATAAATAAGTAACAGTTATTGGCTCTGTACTAAAATTTGAAACCATCATCATTATTATTATTATTATTGAGTGAGGGAGCAGTGCATGCCATCAAAGTGACACTGGGGTAAAATATATGAAGCCCATTATACCCATCATGACTACCCGTCTGATAAGGGTACACCAGGCACATGCATCACAACCATATGTGCGCGACATGGTGATCTCATATCAAGATAAACAGCGCATGACCTCGCAAGTGGGGCCCAGTTAGAATTTTCTTCAGGTCGAGTAGCCCATCCTGCTCAAAAGGTCCCTGAATAAGGTTTGTTTAAGAATGTTGAGCAAAATACCAATGTTTCCAAAGGTGAATTATTATTATTATTATTATCATTATTATTATTATTATTATCATTATTATTATTATCATTATTATTATTATTATTATTATTATTATTATTATTATTATTATTATTATTATTATTATTATTATTATTAAAGGGTTCGATCTCGAAATGATGAAAAGTAAATTCGACTTCGTTGAAACTAAATAGCGGTAAATAGATTCTGCAAAATAATTTTGTATATGCTTTTTAATATATTTTTCCAATGCATGCCATCAAAGTGTCACTGGGGTACCAATATAACCATCGTGACAACCCGTCTGATAAGAGTACACAAGGCACATGCATCACAGCCATAGGTGTTTGGCACGATGATTTCATATCAATATAGACAGCACATAACCTTGTAGGTGGGGGCACAGTTAGAATTTTCTTCAGGTCGAATAGCCCATCCGCTCAAAAAATCCCTGAATAAAGTTTGTTTAAAGATGATGAACGAAACACCCATGTTTCCAGAAGTGAATTATTCAAACCTCAAAGAATTTCTCTCAACACATGGCTATGATGCTTCCCCACTACTCGCGCTCATGATCAGAAATGCACATATCGTCAGCCACTAAGGGACATTCTCAACTAAGATCAAGCAACTGACGTGCAGATCTGTGGTATTGAACAACATATTTGTTGTAACCCATCTTTTATACCAAGACAAAACATGTACATGATAACATTTCCAATCAGTTAATATCAGAAGTCATGAGAGCCACTGCATTATTATTATTATTATTATTATTATTATTATTATTATTATTATTATTATTATTAACACTGTTGCCTCGCAAAAGTCTTGCTATTTCGATTCGGTTGTGTCACAAAGCAAGTTATGAAGTCACTTCCAACAAGTAAGGCGTTTCTTCAAATCTCTTTGGCATCAGCAAAATTTTTATCCATCGACCATGCTAAAAAGTAAAATACTTTGCTTAGCATGAGGCGTCAACTGTCTCAAAATGCTATATAAGAAAAGAATTATATCTAAAAACAAAATGGCTCCAATGAGATTAAGGATGGTGATAATAGTTTGACAGACGTGGTATACTCAGGGCGTCCAGTTGACTTTGATAAATGGCCTGATGTTCACTGCATTTAAGTAGGGTCTTATTTATTTATTTATTTATTTATTTATCATCATCATCATCATCATCATCATCATCATCATCATCATCATCATCATCATTATTATTATTATTATTATTATTATTATTATTATTATTATTATTATTATTATTATTTTCTATTTCTGTCAGAAGAATTGGCACAGAAACTCAATGCATCTTGTTCCACCGTCTTCTCCTACTCTACCCATCTAACTACTGACATTTGTAATCACTCAACAAAATGTCTAAGTTACCAAAGTGAGTACCACATGAATTTCTGGTCGATAATCTGACAGCAGCTGTAAAACGAAATAAAATAAGAGAGATAGATTGATAGAGGAAGATAGAGAGAGAGGAAGGGTGGGAGAGAAGGATTAAAAGAAATACCTTTGTACATACGTCTCTTCATTGACGTAGAGTTCAATCTTATCTAATTTGCTTATTTCATTTTGTAGTTGGGTCCATTTGTGACTGATGAGGGCCGATCGATACTCTATCAATTGTCCCAATAAAAAAAAAAAGAAAATATTCGAGAACGTTCTCTGGTCATATCCTGCCAACGGCCACAGCGTTCTGAACCTGACCCATAGTAGTTAATTAATCCCTGCTGACCATAATTATCAAGTTACTAACAGGTTGTTACCGTTTTTGTTTATGATCTTTTACTCTTTTACTTCTTTCAGTCATTTGACTGCGGCCATGCTGGAGCACCGCCTTTAGTCGAGCAAATCAACCCCAGGACTTATTCTTTGTAAGCCTAGTACTTATTCTATCGGTCTCTTTTTGCCGAACTGCTAAATTACGGGGACGTAAACACACCAGCATCGGTTGTCAAGCGATTGTGGGGGGACAAACACAGACACACAAACACACATACATATATA
>NC_068985.1:51419270-51420600 GCF_001194135.2 Octopus bimaculoides
ATATACATATATATATATACATATATATATATATTTATATACGACGGACTTCTTTCAGTTTCCGTCTACCAAATCCACTCACAAAAGGCTTTGGTCGGCCCGAGGCTATAGTAGAGGATACTTGCCCAAAGTGCCACTCATTGGGGATGAACCATGTGGCTGGTAAGCAAGCTACTTACCACACAGCCACTCCTGCTGTTGTTAATGTTTTTGTTAAGTAACTAGAGTTGCATGAAGGAGCAACGTTGAATAAATATATAATCTTGTACAATGACAATTAAAACGTTGTTGTGTACATTTGGACATAGGAAGACCTTTTGCTGTGAAAGTAGCCCCAGGAGAAAATTTTTCTCACAGACAAAATGTGTGAAAACGCATTGGCCAATGGAGAACGTTATTGAATCATGGAAAAGCATGTATTTCTGCGTTCATCCATGTTGTCAGCTACGAATACCGACTTCATCCTTCATCGTTCTGTAGGAACGATAGTTCTTATATATGGAGACAGTAGACAGTAGACAGTACATTTACTGGCGTATGTAAAGCTTGATTAAACTGGAATTAAATAACTGGAGTCGCACAAAACAGCATAGTGAAGCAGAGAGCTATATGTAAAATTATATTTCAGTTGTAATTTCCTTGTATGTTTGGTAGGTATCTCGGACTATATTATTTAATGTGCTTATCCCTCTTCTAACACAGCGATTTGAAGGAAATTTGGTTATTTTTTCCACCAGATCGAGTGACAACCTACAGGGTGTTCCTTTGGATAGATTCATAAATAAGTTCTGGAAGGAGGTAAGGTTCACCTTTGGAATCAGAACATGCAACACAAATGTCGTCAGTGTTGTGAAAGTAGCGCTTGGAAGAAAGATAGATCAATGTCACTGAATCTAGTTATCATCAAATTTAATTAAGTCAACCACACACACATGTACAGAAAATATACATACAAACATACAAACATACATACATATCTTTGTTTAATCATTCTTTCTTACTATATACACAAAGCCTAAAATTTGAGGAGATAAGGCTAGTCGATTACATCGACCCCCAATGTTCAACTGGTACTTATTTTATCGAATCCTAAGGGATGAAAGGCAAAGTCTACCTCGACGTAATTTAAACACAGTAAGTAAAACCGGAAGAATACTGTTAAGCATGTTAACGATTCTGACAAGCTCGCCCCACTAATATCCCTAACAGAAGCCAGCATAAATGCTGGATAGTTGATTTCTCCAGTCACGTTTAATAGAATAGATAGATAGATAGATAAATAGATAGATAGATAGATAGATAGTTGGAGAGAGAGAGGGGGGGGGGGAAG
>NC_068985.1:51426360-51427496 GCF_001194135.2 Octopus bimaculoides
CGTTTTAAAGAATATGGCTAGGAACGAGGAAGATATGTTTGAATTTTTGGAAATAAGGCTCTAAATAGAGCTATTTCCGATTTGAAAAATATATGTTCACGAAGTATTTTGTGTTATACACAACTTATACAAAATTTTAAAACAAAATAGGTCTTTTAAGAGGTGAAAAATGCAACTTACATGGGAGCCGATGTGTCTACCGTCCGTCCATGATGATAGATAGATAGATAGATAAATAGATAGATAGATAGATAGATAGTTGGAGAGAGAGAGGGGGGGGGGGAAGAGGTGCAGGATAAATGTCATAATTTTCTGAAAAATACACGTTTTTAATCAAATTTTACAGAGATAGGTTTTTGATGGAGAAGATTGCGATTATGTTGATAAAATTTACAAAAATAATGACATATATTTATCGAAAATATACAAATCAGAATCTTGTCGTATTTAATTACATTCTAAGGTAATAAATATTTTTCCCTTTGAAAGTAAGTATTCATTTCCTCATTTTATATAGGCACCAAGAAATTTGATAAAAGTTATAGCATTAATTACTGTATCTATGTCATATTTCGTGATATTACCCATAGTGGCGAAAATATACTTCCAAAGTTGTCCTCATGTGGTGAGTAACACACTAGTTTACACACACACAAACACACACACACACACACACACACAAACACACGCACGCGCGCGCGCACATTCGCACACATATCACCGTATCTACCAGACTATTGGATGTTGTTACACACCGCTGCTCACAATGCGCTTCTTCGCATTTTGTAACTTTTGAATGATGCTACCACACTGGGTAGGCAGACAGGCCAACACTCCTTCTGAATGGGACACCAGTCCGTCGCAGACTCATTTATAGCTGAATGGACTGGACTGGAGCAATGAGAGGAATGAAGTGTTTTCCTCAAGAACACAACGCACATTGACCGTTGACTGAACACTATTCAATTTTTTTTCTCCGTGTTTTTCTCCTTGTCTCCGTATTCTTTCTGTTGAAGAGCGTAGCTCGAAACGTCAAAGACTTTCCGTATTCCCGAGCGTCATACTAATATATACTTTTGTTATTTACACCACCTGTCCTCGTCTGTTGTTATTTTTTGTATATTCTCCCATATATA
>NC_068985.1:51428418-51429262 GCF_001194135.2 Octopus bimaculoides
TATATATATATAAATCCAAGAAAGTTAGGGGTTGTGAATCTAACCCACTAAGGGATAATATCTATCCAATATACTGCTAGAAGAATGCCCAATTATTATTACACAAGTGTTTTTTCATTGCATGACAATTACATTACCAAGTGCAATAAATGGATGAAGGTAAGAAGTTATTTTACCATTAATTTAGAGAGCAATAAGAAAATGGAAGGGATTAATATGTGGTATTCATCAACTTATAGACATTATATTATGTCAAATTAGTTGTTTATTTACTAAAAGGACAATTATAACAATATACAAAAACATATGACATATTATGCCCTACATATATGATAGTAAATTAACAAATATTAAGTCCCTCCATTTTCTTATTGCCCTCTCTCTCTCTCTTTCTCTCTCTCTCTATATATATATAGAAAGAGAAGAGAGAGGAACAAAGAGATGACACCAGAATAAGATGACACCGCTAAATGACGGGGACGTAAACATAGCATCGGTTGTCAAGCGATGTTGGGCGGACAAACACAGACACACAAACATATACACATACACATACACACACACATATATATATATACATATATACGACGGGCTTCTTTCAGTTTCCGTCTACCAAATCCACTCACAAGGCCTTGGTCGGCCCGAAGGTATAGTAGAAGACACTTGCCCAAGGTGCCACGTAGTGGGACTGAACCCAGAACCATGTGGTTGGTAAGCAAGTTACTTACCACACAGCCACTCCTACGTCTATTTATAATTGTTTATAATTTTCACCTTAAAAGGTATTTTAATATGCTGGCCGCTGATAAAGTTGTTTTTGAAAAAAATTATCCTTATATTAGAA
>NC_068985.1:51430070-51430937 GCF_001194135.2 Octopus bimaculoides
ATATATATATATATATATATATATATATATATAATCCAAGAGAGTTAGGGGTTGTGAATCCAACCCACTAAGGGATAATATCTATCCAATATACTGCTGGGAGGGTACCCAATTATTAGTACACTAGTGTTTTTATGAAGTGCAATTAATGAGGTATGCCACCACTAGGCCGAAACAGCTGTAAGACTTTGTCTCTGCTTCGGTCACTAGATGTCCTTTTGAATTTTGAATTTTGAATTTTTAATTGTTGATATGACATAGTGTGTCATATGTGTTTGTATATTGTCTTTATTGTCCTTTTGGTTGAAAAATAAATAGGTTAATTAACATAGTACAGTGTCTGCAAGTTGATGAGTACCACATATTCCCCTCCATTTTCTTATTGCTATATATATATATATGTAAGAGAAAGAGAGTGAGAGAGAGAGAGAGAGAGAGAGGTGAGAAGAAGAAGAAGAAGAAGAAGAAGAAGAAGAAGAAGAAGAAGAAGAAGAAGAAGAAGAAGAAGAAGAAGAAGAAGAAGAAGAAGAAGAAGAAGAAGAAGAAGAAGAAGAAGAAGAAGAAGAAGAAGAAGAAGAAGAAGAAGAAGAAGAAGAGGAAAGAAAAAAGAAAGAGAGAAAGAAAAAGAAAGAAAGAAAGAAATGAGGGAGTTAAAGAAGAAATGATGTTTCGAATTAGAGGAACAAATGTAATTCAAGAGCCGCTGTCAAAAGACGGACGAAGAAAAATTGACATTAACCTGGCAGGAACTTGAGATAAGACACAAATGTCATCTCACCTCTCTTGTGTATATCTCTGCGTGAGTATTTGTGTGTGCGCGCGCGCGTGTGTGCACGCGGATAAAGGCATGTGAAGCGAGAGAGTAGA
>NC_068985.1:51431525-51432666 GCF_001194135.2 Octopus bimaculoides
TATACATGGCGCAGGTGTGGCTGTGTGGTAAGAAGCTTGCTTCCCAACCACATGGTTCCGGGTTCACTTCCACTGCATGGCACTTTGGGCAAGTGTCTTCTGCTATAGCCTCGGGCCGACCAAAGCCTTGTGAGTGTATTTGATAGACGAAAACTGAAAGAAGCTCGTCGTATATATATATATATCTATATATATATATATATACTTGATAAGTGTAAACACCTGTATATGCCAGATAGCGGCAGAGATGAGAGAATATATCAATAAAATAACATCTCATCTAAACCAGCATCCTGTTCTCATCTCTATATTATTTTATCTCTTATTTTATTTTATGTTTTTATTTCTTTAGTTACTTTATTCCAATTTTGCTAAATCCCATTTATATGTGTATCTAACTTTATTATTCTTATTTTTACTTTTATTACTCTTGTTTTTACTTCTATAACTTCTATTTTTTACTTTTATTTTTTACCTTTTATCTTTTCTTTCTATCTTATACACGCCAGTTAAATATAAACTCAATCCAATCTATTTAACATTCACTCTATGCTGAATAGTAGTACAGTATGGGCAGATTTTTGAAATCCAATGAACCTTTATACAATTATACCTTTTCAAAGGGATGTGATAAACCTATTATAACGGGTAATACTACATGTACTTTTTCTTGTGTGATGTAATCTTTGGACTAACAATGGTTGCGGCTGAGGAAAGCTTTACACCATCTTTTATATCAATAATATACCTATGCTGATGTAATAACAGATTGTTTATAAAGCTTGAATCACGTGTACCGCGATATCCTTTGTGTTCTGTTTTTAATTTATGTTTGATATATATATATGAGGAAAATATGACAGGGTAGAAAATACTGAAATAATTTCATCATGAAATTATGCAATGATTAGTACCGGTTTCTGCCTTTTCAGCTTTTTCAGCTGAGAGTAAAACAAAGGTGGTTATCAGTTAAGAAGGGAACTAAAAGACTACCCAGAACGATTCCTGGTAGTCGATAACACCAGGTGTGATACACACACACACACACACTCATACACACACACGCACACACACAAACAAATATGTGTGTGTGTCTTTATATATATATACATACATATATATATATATATATATATATATA
>NC_068985.1:51433670-51434652 GCF_001194135.2 Octopus bimaculoides
TTATTATTATTATTATTATTATTATTATTATTATTATTATTATTATTATTATTATTATTATTATTATTATTATTATTATTATTATTATTATTATTATTATTATTTATGTATGTATGTGTCTGCGCTTGCCTCTCGCCGCTTGACAACCCCTGTTGCCTTGTCTACGTGCTTATCAGTTAGCACCAAATTTCACATATATGGTACAGAATGTTACAATTCTAGGAAAGAGCATATTCGAAAACCATATCCTTTTTTTATACACGTATCAACTGTTCTTCATTGTAAGTTAAGCTTACGTCAAAAAATAAACACGCTTAAAAATTTAACGAAATAAAGGTCATAAGCTATCTTTACATAGTGACAACCCGTCTAAATGTTGGTAGGTTGGTTGACCTGCCCTATTCACGCTTTACAGTGTTTAGAGAGAGGTGGGAGAATCACAAAAGAGAAATAAGTGGAGGGAGATTAAACATAAGAAGTCGAGGAAGGAGCGTCGAAATTGACAATAAAAAGCATGATAGAAGGCACGTACTCGATGAACGCCAAATACATAACACATGCTTTCACAGAAAAACACACACACACTCACACGTACACACACGCACTCGCATACTCTCACAAACTCGCACACTCACACAATATCACATACACACCTACATATACACACACATAGACATAACTGGACCTTCAGCTGAAAGATAAACTTGACGATCAGTTGGCAAGACAAGTTAAAAGAAGCAGTGGGTATGGGTACTTGTATATGTATGTTTGTATCTTTTATCTTCCATTTGTTTGAGTCATTAGACTGCGGCCATGCTGGGGCAATGCCATGAAGAATTTTTAGCCGAATGAATCGAACCCAGTACTTATTATTTTTAAAAACCTGGCACTTATTCTCTATTGCCGAACCGCTAAGTTACGGGGACGTAAACACACCAACATTTGTTGGCAAGCGGCGGTGAGACAAACACACACACACACA
>NC_068985.1:51435391-51437278 GCF_001194135.2 Octopus bimaculoides
GGTGGTGGCGAACCCTGCTGTACTCTTCCATCACAACTTTCTCTCACTATTACTTCCTGTTTCTGTTGTGCCTGTAATTCAAAGGGTTAGCCTTGTCACACTGTGTCACGCTGAATCTCCCCGAGAACTACGTTAAGGGTACACGTGTCTGTGGAGTGCTCAGCCACTTGCATGTTAATTTCACGAGCAGGCTGTTCCGTTGATCGGATCAACTGGCACCCTCGACGTCGTAAGCGACGGAGTGCCAACAACAACAACAATTGTACGACTATTTTGGTAACGCTGAGACTTGTATGAAACTTGGTGCCTTTATCGATTGTGTCTTCGATTTGTTTCCATACTTCATCAGTTATTTCTCTCACGAAGAATATGAATGTTAGCTATATAATAATAAATTATACCTTAGATTTCGTTCCATAGTTCAGACAGCACTAGTTTAAAACATTATATACTTAAACCATAGTGGAATAGTATTATGGACATTCTGTAATAAATATTAATAACTATAGTTGCAATGGAGCGTGGTTTACCAACGGCGACTAGTTTGCCAGTGAGACGACATATGTTAAGTATATTGTGACTTTCGTACAGCTAATTAATTATTCATAGCTATACATGTATTGCTGTTGTTATTATTATAATGGTCGACATTCAACGTGATAGTATTATTACGGTGATATCCTTATATTTGTTGGTTGTGTGGGTAAAAAGCTTACTTCTCAACCGCGTGGTCTTGGGTTCGGTCCTGCTGTGTAGTGCATTGGTCATGTGTCTTTTATTATAGACTTGGGCCGGTGCTACTATAGTATATCTATCTTGCTATTTGCGACCTACCGTAAATGACAATGCACTCTACCAAACAACCCACTTACGGCCTTCGGCAATTAATTCTAGCCCGTTTAGTTGTTCACACTAGCACCATGTTGGCCAGAGACTTTTACAAAATGATCTCAGGTGAAAATGAATCGGTGTCTTTTTTGAGAGAGCACTATCTTATTGACTAGGTAGGAAATGTAACTCCTTGTCATAAATGCGGAACACAAATGTAAGAATAAAGAAAGAGGAATAGAACGGGAGAATTCCGGCCAATATTGAGATGTTCGAAAAAAGGGTGCCAAGCATATCACTCAGTTCGGGAAGGAAGTCAGTTTTTCTACTATACCGATTTGAATGAGAAGATCAATAGCAGATTGAGTGTGTGTGAAGTTTAAGAATTAGTGTACTATTTTATTCACGAGATCCCGATGAATACTACAGTAACCTTTACTGGAAAGTCGCCCAATACTATTACAGACTGGTTTAATATGTATTGTGAAGTGTGTAGCGTGATATCACACCAAACGAGGGGTCAAATGATTGGCACACAGGAAAATCCTATAAAGATTGACGAGGTAGATATCACACTATAGTAGGAAATTAATAGTAGATATCATACTATAGTAGACAATGGATGATAGATATCATACTACAGTATGATATCTATCATCCATCGTCTGTCTGTCTGTCTGTCTGTCTGTCTGTCTGTCTATCCATCCATCCATCTATCTATCTATCTATCTATCTATCTATCTATCTATCTATCTATCTATCTATCTGTGCTATCGAGAAGCACTACCCGTTCGGGATAAGCTCTACAGGCATGGCTCGAGAAACACGGGCCAATCAAATCCTTGGGCCAATCAAATCTTTGCGAGTGGATTCGGTAGTCGGAAACTTAAAGACATCCATCGTCTGTCTGTCTGTCTGTCTGTCTGTCTGTCTGTCTGTCTGTCTATCCATCCATCCATCTATCTATCTATCTATCTATCTATCTATCTATCTATCTATCTATCTATCTATCTGTGCTATCGAGAAGCACTACCCGTTCGGGATAAGCTCTACAGGCAT
>NC_068985.1:51437908-51439723 GCF_001194135.2 Octopus bimaculoides
TTTTTTTTTTTTCCTTCCTTCCCGCTCCCAAAAAGAAAAGCTCTACATTGTATTTGTCCCATCTTCGTTGAGCCCTGTGTGGCTAATAAAAGAAATGTATCTATCTATCTATCTATCTATCTATCTATCTATCTATCTGCATGTGTGTGCGTGCGTACGCACAATTGTGTTTGTTTTTGTCACCCACCACCGCTTGACGACCGGTGTTTGCTTGTTTACATCCTCGTAACTTAGCAGTTCAGCAAATGATAACAATAGAATAAGCGCCAGACTCGATTTTAAGAATCGGGCTCGGTTTGTTCGACTAAACCTGTCAAGTAGGTGCCTCAGCATGGCCGCAGTCCAATTACTGAAACTTTTTTTCTTTTATAAACAAAGGTATGTCTACGTATTTGATGCCTCACTATTTTGTTTTAGCAACCTGAGGGCCGAGGTAAACGATCTCTGATGATTCTGCAAAGTGAAGTCGAAACCAGTCGATTCTGTGTTCCTTTTAAGCTGCCGGAGATTTTTTAGTTTATGTTAGTTAACTGCATTGTGTATGACTCACTCACTCACACACACACACACACACACGACGGGTTTCCACACAGTTTCCGCCTATGAATTGCACGTAGAAGGTATTCATCAGTCGAAGACTATAGTAAATGGCATTTGTCCAAGATACCATGCTGTGTGACCGAACCCGAGACTTCATTGTTGCGAAGCAAACTTCTGAGCCATACACACATGCTTGATTATCTATCTATCTATCTATCTATCTATCTATCTATCTATCTATCTGTCTGTCAGTCCGTCTGTCCATCTGTCTGTTTGTCTGTCTGTCTGTCTGCATGTATACATGTACGTAAGTATGTGTGTGTGTGTTTACTCACACGTACATGCGCACATACACGTGCACACATACATGCACGCACACACACACACACACACACACAGACGCACACACATGCACACACACAGACGCACACACATACACACACAACTGAATACTAAAAAAATTCTGTGTAGACATGAGAAATGAAAGAGTTCGCGCTGTTTAAAGTAGAAAAGCAGAATAAGATTATTTTTATTCATCTGAAAATCCAATATGTATATTCTGTAGCATGCTAATATTTTATCTTTGTGCATATTATTCTATTATGAATTATAATATATGCAAATTTTATTGCATTCAGTACCTTTTTGTAAAATACTGTTGTATTACATATTATGATATACAATCATGTGTGTGTGTGTGTATATATATATATATATATATATATATATATATATATATACACACACACACACACACACAATATATATTCATATATACACGCGCGGGCGCTCACACACATACGCACACATATATATATAGACATGCAACACGCGCGCGCACACACACGCACACACACGCACACACACACACACACGCGTACATATTATCTTTGCATATACTTTTCTGTGAAATATTACATGAATATTATTTTGCATTTTCTATTTTCTCTATGTATTCTCGATCATAGTGCCGTGTGTGTTATATAATATATATATTATATATATATATTATCATAGTGCTATGTGTGTATATATATTTTCTATCTGCATATTTTTTTCTAACTGTATTTTCTAGTATATTCAGTTGAAAAGAAACTTTCATACTATAGACGCAGGTATAGCTGTGTGGTAAGATATTTGCTTTCCAGCCACATGGATTCGGGTTCAGTCATACTGCACAGCACTTTAAGCAGGTGTCTTCTACTATAGCCTCGGGTCGAGCAAAGCCATCTGAATGGATTTTGAAAGAAAACCGTTGTGTATATATATATATAT
>NC_068985.1:51439774-51446869 GCF_001194135.2 Octopus bimaculoides
GGACGAATTTTCACTGAAAAAAAAAACCAAAAGACGAAGGCAGGTGGTGTAGACAACAAATAGATGTATTAGTATAACGCCCGAGAAGGGAAAAAGTCTATAACGTTTCGAGCCTGCGCTCTTCTACAGAAAGAAACACAGAAAGAAACACAGAAAGAAACACAGAAAGAAACAAGGAGAGAAAATAAAGAATGTGTAGTGGCTGGCAATCTATCATGGTAAATGCCGGACAGAGGGGTCACATAGGAGAGTTAGGAAGAAGGGGAGATAATAAAGTAGTGGTGATCCCATACATATATGTTGTCTGTAGTTCATTGTTCTAACGTCTTGTACCCTGATATGCATATATATACACATGTAGATGTAAGTATGTACATATATGTGTGTATACATGTATATATATTCTTTGTATTATATATATATATATATATATATATACAAAAGCACACCAGGGGGTGCAGAAAAGTTCCTGGCTTTGAGTAAAAGATAATACAGGAGAATCAGTTGATTATCATTTTATTCAACATATACCCCTCTCAGATTCACACACTTATTGCAGTGGTCCTTCAGGTTTTCTAAGCGCTCTAAAAGAACTCAGAACGTTGGGCTTCATGCAAGATTTTTCGCGTTACGCTTAACGCCAGGAACTTTTCAGCACTCCCTCGTATATGTGTGTGCGTGTGTGTATGCGTGTGTGTACATTTACGCACGTGTATACATATGTATGTGTGTATATCACCACTGCTTGATAATCAGTGTTGGTTTGTTTACGTCGCAATAACTTAAACTGTTCGGAAAAAGAATATGATAGAATAAACACCAGACTTCGAATAAAAAGTAAGTTCTGGGGTTGATTTGGTTAAGTAAATCCTTCAAGGCCGTGCCCCAGCATGGTCGCAGTCCAATGATTGAAACAAGTTAAGGATAAAAGATACAGTTTCATCTGCTTCCGGTCTCTTCTTTACATGTTATGTAATCGAACCACCAGATGTCCTATTTTAATGTGTCACTAAATAATCTTGATGCTGGTAAAACTTTTGTCGTATTATGAGAAGCTGTTGTCTTTTGTCTGTGACCAACGTGCTTAACTCTCGCTCGCTGACTCAGATAAACATAGCTATCAAAGAATATACGATGAGTAGGTGCAGTTCTCATTTGTGAGCAGCGCCGGATTAAGACCCATTGAGTCCTAAGCACTTAGAAGATTTTGGTGCCCTCATATATATTTATGTAATTCAAAATATAAACAATCTAAACCATAAAATAAATTTTAATGACCTGTAGGGACACGGTATTTTGTTATGCAATCATAATATATTCCTTTTTACTGTAGGGACAGCGCTCGAAATTTTTGGGGAAGGGGCCAGTCGATTAGATCGACCGCAGTATGCAACTGGTACATAATTTATCGACCCCGAAAGGATGAAAGGCAAAGTCGACCTTGGTGAAATTTGAAGTCAGAACGTAAAGATAGACGAAATACCGCTAAGCATTTCGCCCGGCGTGTTAACGTTTCTTATTTCTTTATTGGCCACAAGGGGCTAAATATAGAGGTGACAAACAAGGATAGACAAATGGATTAAGTCGATTACATCGACCCCAATGCGTAACTGGTACTTAATTCATCGACCCCGAAAGGATGAAAGGCAAAAGACCTCGGCGGAATTTGAACTCAGAACATAAAGACAGATGAAATGCTGCTAAGCATTTCGCCCGGCGAGTTAACGTTTCTGCCAGCTCGCCGCCTTGTGTCGATAATGTACTACAAAGTATATTAAACGTTTTTATTAGTCAATACTGTGTTTTACAAGATATAAAATATAATTTAATGTTTATTTTTGTACGCTTCCACTTTGTTTATATTTAAAAAGTCTTTCTCCTACTTTTTTTTTAATTGCAAAATCTCTGATCATATCCTCACTATGGCACCATGAACACTTCGAAATTATATTTCCGATCATATATTATATAAATCATTTCGAATATTACTTTAGTCTGCGGTGGTGAGCTGGTGGAATCGTTAGCACGCCGGGCAAAAGGCTTAACAGCATTTCGTTTGTCATTACGTAGTGAGTTCAAATTTCGCTGAGATCAACTTTGCCTTTCATCCTTTCGGGTTCGATAAAATAAATACCAGTCGATGTAATCGACTTATTCCCTTCCCCCGAAATTTCTGGACTTGTGCCAAAATTTGAAACCCATATTGTCATAGCAAGTTTGAAGTGATTTCTTTTGTGCTGTGAACCACTTACCATTTTTATGGTAACCCCCTTCCATTGATGTCCAAAGTACATGCTTATTTAGCTCAGTAGTTGATCCAGCACTGGTTGTGAGGAATAGGAGTCAAATAATTGTTTCAGAGACGTTATTATAGCATCTAGAACATGACGGGTAAATTTTGGGATATATTTTTGTCACCATGGATAATATTAGGAAATATGACATATACAAGGTTTGATCAATAAGTATCCGGACTGTTGCCATAGTAACAAAGCTAAAACACGCAGAGTAAAGGTGCGGAGCAAAGATTGACCTTCAACTCAGCTGTGTATGCGCACTAAGTTCTAATGTTCTAGCTCACTTCTGCTGTTTATAGCAGTGCTTGGAAGGAACGTGTGTAGCGTGTGATCATCGCATTGGCCATGACAGAGAAAGTTGTCATGGTGATACCTGCTCAGAAGCCTACGCAAAATTGCAGAAAGTGTACGGAGAGGAGTGTATGAGCCGCACACAAGTGTACGAGTGCTTCAGACGTTTCCAAGATGGCCGAAAAATGTCGACATTGACGAACATTTTGGGAGACCTGCAACCAGCAGAAGTGAGAAAAATACCGCAGACGAGCGTGCAGTTGTGAGGGGAAATCGTCGAATCACCATCTGTGAGTTATCAAATGATGTGCAGGTTAGTTACGGTTCAGTTCAGTCCATTATCACTGAAGATTTAGGTATGAGACGCATGTCTGTCAAGTTTGTGCCAAAACTGCTTTCATCTGACCAAAATGACACTCGGGTTTCAGTTGCACAAGATCTCCTTGATTGCGTCGAGAAATATGAAAATTTTTTGATAGGTTTGTATAAGCCACTGAGCAGGTATTGGCAAGCTTTTGACAAAATTTGATGCAGGTTCTCTGTTCAAATTTCTCTGTCATGTTCAATACGACGATCAGAGGTTACACACCTTCCTTTTAAGCACTGCTGTAAACAGCGGAAGTGGGATAGAACGTTAAAACTTAGTGGGTATACACATCAGAGTTTAAGGTCAATTTATACCAAGCGGCGTTTCTCTGCGTCCTTTAGCTTCGTTACTATGGCAACAGTCCGGATATTTATTGATCACGCCACGTATATATATAATAATTATAATTTAGCATATATCAAATTCTTTGGTGCTTGCAGAAAATGATGAACTGACTAGTAACTTACTAATGACAAATATTTATTACATTGAAATGATGTTAAAACAATATTCAAAAACTTAACAAGAAAATTGCTGCAAAGCTGGGTGATGGTGGTTTCAAACATAGCGTGCTGACCATCATATGCCTTTTTTGACATTGCGTTTTTATTCTTCTCTTCCGCTTTATTTTGACATGTGCATTGCGTCTTTATTTTTCTCTTCCGTTGTATGAATTCAGTGTGCACATGCACATTGCGTGATCATTCTCCTTTTTCCGGTTCCTACTCAAAACTGTTTACAGATCACAACCATCTCACGAACTTGTGTTCATGAGGAGCGCTTCGCGCTTCGATCATTATGAAGGGAAGAAAAAACAATTAACAAATTTCCTCTCCGAGTTGATTTTATATTATGTAACTTCGCAAACCCCCTGCACATGCACTATCTCAAATACCACACGCGCTCGTGTGTACAGATATGTAAACAGAGTTATTATTGAGGGATTATCAATCTGGGCAAAATACTTTATAAGGTCTATGTTAGTACACCAGGCTAACAATATTGTTTAGATTACTAATAAAAACTTGTGGCAAGGTTCGGAGTTATAGTTCATCACCATTCTATATTGTAATAATGACTGACCATGGGATTGCACCTAGAAAGTTACCCTCCCAGGCACAAATCCGCGCAAGGTTGTTTATGGAAGACCAGCAGTCGCCCATGCATACCGGTCTCCCCTCTCCACACCACCAGTGTTATCCAAGGGAAAAGCAAAGGTCGATACAGCTTGGCCCTGTGACGTCACAACTCATTTCTACAGCTGAGTGAACTGGAGCAACGTGAAATAAAGTGTCTTGCTCAAGAACACAAGACGTAGCCCGGACCGGGATTCGAACTCACAACCTCACGATCGTAAGCTCGGTGCTCTAACCACTGAGCCAGGCGCCTTTACTTCCGTATAGTATATATATATATATATATATATATATGCAGAGAGAGAGAGAGAGAGAGAGAGAGAGAGAGAGAGAGAGAGAGAGGAGAAAGGGGGTGTAGGGGAGAAAGAAAGAAAATCATCTTGGTAGAGGTCGTTTTTGCAGCGATGACTGCTGTGTACAGTACAATACAACGTTTGAGTGGTATATTTGAAAGTTAAGTGTCTTGGTCAAGAACATAGCGCAATACCAGTGACAACATACGGACCACGGGTTTTTCAGCCGTTCCTTGCTCCTCTATTACATCATCCAGTTCTCACCATGAAAGACTAATCAAAAATTCAGAAAACCGGACGCTAGCAAACCAAATGGAAAAGACATCAGCCGCTACAGTAAAATCATAATTACTAGATTCATGTTGCATTATGAATAAATAAATATAAGGCCATGTCCATGTGTATTTAATCTCGCTCAAACTGCCGGAAGGCTAACTCAGTGTGATTAAATGCATGTAGTTATAATAGCCGTGCTTATTTCTTTATTCATGAGCCAAGAATATACTGCTTGATGTAGTCCAGCTGTCACCGTTGTGATATACATACAGTATTGTGTATAACATGTTTGCGTTAGAAGTTTTAGTTTCATTTTAATAATTTCGTCTTCAACAAGAAGAGTAACAACAGTTTAAGAACTGGTGAGCAAATTCTAAAGAAATGTTGAGAAATAATGAAAGTGTTTGGCTCGATCTTCATCACAAGCTATTGAAAATGTCCAAGTGCGACTAATTTCATTGGAAAGGAAAAGTATTGGGTTGTTCGGAAAGTTCGTGCCGATTTTTAATGGAAAGAAAAAGGTCAATAAATACTTGCCATTACATTTTAATCAACCAAATATGAACCATTCTGTTGTACAATGCGTCTCCTTCTTTCCTTTAATTTGAAAATACCCTCTTCCCAGAATAGAGGTGGTTTCATGGCAAATAATTCATCAAGGTATCTTTTTACGTTATCCAAGGAATTGAAATTTTTACCATTAAGACTATTCTGCAGAGACTTGAATAAGTGGAAATCCGAAGGAGCAATATCTGGTGAACATGGGGGGTGGAGTAACATATCTCAGCCAAGCTGCAGCAATTTTTGTCTGGTTCCCAAAGAAACGTGCGGTCTTGCATTATCATGTTGGAAAACAATACCCTTCCTGTTGGCCAATTCTAGACGTTTCTCTTGAATTGCTGCCTTTAACTCGTCCAGTTGTGTGCAGTATTTCTCAGAATTAATTGTCTGGTTACTTGGGAGAAGCTCATTGTTCAGAATTCCTTTCCAATCCCACCAGACACAAAGCAAGACTTTTTTTTACGGTGAAGACCCGATTTTGGGGTGGCTAAGGGTGACTCATGTCGCTTACTCCATGATCGCTTTCTTTGAACATTTCGGTAGATAAACCATTTCTCATCACCTGTCACAATTTGCTTTAAAAAAGGCGCGTTTTCATTCCGTTTATAAAGCGAATCACAGATGGTTTATTAGTAAATCAGAGAGGTTGAAATACATTTTTACTTGAGTATATTATTCTTTTCTACTCTAGGCACAAGGTCCGAAATTTTGGGGGAGGGAGCCAGTCGATTAGATCGACTCCAGTACGCAACTGGTACTTAATTTATCAACCCCGGAAGGAAGAAAGGCAAAGTCGACCTCAGCGGAATTTGAACTCAGAACGTAAAGGTGTGCTAACGTTTCAGCCAACTCGCCGCCTTACTTGGACGCATTATTATCAATGAGCGTATGGCGGTGAGCTGGCAGAATCGTGATCACACCGGGCAAAATGCTTAGCGGTCTATTGTCAGTCATTAAGTTCTGAGTTCAAATTCTATCGGAGTTGATTCTTTTTTTCCTTTGCGGGTCGATAAATGAAGTACCTGTGGAGCACTGGGGTCGACGTAATCGACTAGTCCTCTCCCCTAAAATTTCAGGCCTTGTCCCTATAGTACAAAGTATTATTATCAGTGTGTATGCTTGGAGATTAAGACAACATGTCTTTGCGCATTCGCTTACGTATATTTATACATAGACATACGTATATATGTGAACGTGCGTATGTCTATGTGTGTGCAAATGTATATGAGTATGCATGTATGTGTTATGTGTGAGTGTGAGCATTAGACCTATTATAAGAAAAAAAAATCACTGATAAAATAGAAACCAGATATGTTGTGCAACTTTCTGGTATCTCAACAACACACGCATTCATATATTAACATAAATTAACATACATCAACAAAAATACACAATCATTATATATACATCCACATACACTTGAACACGTACATACACACACATACTAACACTTCTCAACCCCATGACGATGGGGATGGTGATTGTGATGTTCATGATACTACGTCTTTTTAGAAGAAACAACCCTTAAAATGGTTATAAGACTGTCTTGTCATCAGTTGATTGGCGAGGTATGTGATGCCATAGGGAGGGGATGGGTAGCTGGTTTGAATGATGTGCATCTCACATGATGACACACATGCAAATGTCTACATCAATCTATCTATATATATATATATATATAGGCGCAGGAGTGGCTGTGTGGTATGTAGCTTGCTTACCAACCACATGGTTCTGGGTTCAGTCCCACTGCGTGGCACCTTGGGCAAGTGTCTTCTACTATAGCCTCGGGCCGACCAAAGCCTTGTGAGTGGATTTGGTAGACGGAAACTGAAAGAAGCCTGTCGTATATATGTATATATGTATGTGTGTGTATA
>NC_068985.1:51447683-51448821 GCF_001194135.2 Octopus bimaculoides
TGTGTGTGTGTGTGTGTGTGTTGTATCTATGTATTTACGAAAGTATGTATGCAACGTCGCATGTATATGACAGCTTTATTAACGTTATACCCCATTCTTCACCGCTGTTCTCGCCTTCACTGATACAACACCCTCTCTCTGTTACTACCTCAGACTTAAAATTTTGCAACCTTCTCATTTTATTATATAATTCGCCCAACGCTCCTGGGGGGGGGGGCACATTATAGATTTTTATTGAAATCCAAATAGTCTATTATTGCAGTGGATGTTAGTGTCACATATATGCAAACTTTCGTGAATATTGGCTCGGTGGTATAGGCACTAAATTGGTAACAAACAGACGGACACACACACATACATGTAGGCGCGGGTGCGTTTTGAGAAGCCTGCTTCCCAACCACATGGTTCCAGGTTCAGTTTCTCAGCGTGGAGCCTTGAGCAATTTATTATAGCCTTGGGCGGACAAAGCTTGTCAGTGGGTTTGGTAGACGGAAACTGAAAGAAGCCCGTCGTGTGTATACGTGTGTGTGTGTGTGTGTGTGTGTGTGTGTCTTTGTGTCTGTGTTGTTCTCCAAATACTGCTTGCCAACCGGTGCCGGTGTGTTTACGTCTCCGTAACTTAACGGTTTGGTAAAAGGGACTACTGGTAGAATATGTACCAGGGGGTTAAAAATAAAATAGTCCTGGGGCCGACTAAAAATTCTTCAAGGCGGGTGCTCCAGCATGTCCGCATTCTAATGACTGAAACAAGTACAGGATAAAAGATAAAAGATAAAAGATTGATATATATATATATATGTATGTATGTATGTATGTATGTATGTATGTATGTATGTATGTATATATAATCACCTTCTTTCACATCTATGTGCTTACATGGGTATATATATATATATATATACACCCAAGTAAGCACACACATATGTCACTCCTCCAGCTGGCTAACGACGCACTGTTTGTGTTCGATTAGTATTTGCGAGGAGAACACACGGCTAACTTTCACACACTCTCCATCAAACAAATTCACTCACAAGGCATTAGTCGGTCTGGGAGGGGGAGGAGCTGAGACTGTAGTAGAAGGCACTCCCCCAAGACCATGATGTGCACCGCAGCAGGACTGAAACCGTTCCGCGTGGTC
>NC_068985.1:51453081-51454612 GCF_001194135.2 Octopus bimaculoides
TATATATATATATATATATATATATATATATCTATATATATATATATATATTCTTATACATATATGTACACACACATATGTATGAATACATTCATACGTGTATATATTGCATGTGTATATAAAAACACATGTACGTTTACATATACAGATACACTTATACGTACATACGTACATATGTCTACTCATGCATGCGCGTGAATCTATAATTGTGTATTTGTATGTATGTATGTATGTATGTATGTATGTATGTATGTATGTGTATATCTTATTACATATGTACGTTTGTACATGTGTGTTGCTTCTTTCGTGCGTTTAAGAAAGCCTGTGTGAACAGATACATTGTACATATATGTATATCTAATGAGACACATAGACTGACAATCATGTACGGGTGCACAAGCTCACATACAAGATGGATAAAGAGATATATAGAGACTGACCATACAAATCAACGAAAACAGATGGATGATAAAATTATATCCAAAGGCTGCTATCTACTCTGATGGTAAAACAATATATCATAACAGGCTACAACAACAACAGTTTATACACACACATCTGTACAAGTGAGTGAACAAACGAAAGAAAGTAGCATTCAACACATACGGGTAGAGTTACATGTATTTAATAACTGCATGACTCAGTTTCACAATAGTTGGTGCTACTTTGGCGTGTGATCTCCAAGGGAGATAACATTAGTATTGTAAATGTTTTTTTTTTTCAAAATTCTTCTTATTTTAATAATAATAAAACCATATAATAATTAGAATATGCGCGCAAATCACCCACAAAAGTAAATTTGTTCATGTAGATCACACAGAAAGTGGCACTAACAGAAAGTAAACTAAATTAATTTCCCTTTAAATTGTAGATCACGCACCTAAGTGGCACCTTTCTTTTTCTTAAGAAATGATGTGAATTTGGTGCTGGTTTCTTGTAAAAATGCAACTGCCTTCGTCTCATCGCTGATCACATTGTAAGAGTCTGTAGCCAACATCTTACGGGGTTTTAAAAATTGAAAAGTAAACTAAAAAGGAACCTATAGTTATCTCCCTTGTAGATCATACACCAAAGTAGCAATCATTAATAAGTGCGACATATCCACATCATCATAGGTTCAGAGAAGAAAGGAAAGAACATTATACAGGAGCAGGCGTGGTTTTCTGTTAAGAAGTTTGCCTTCCAACCACATGGTTTCGAGTTCAGTCCCATTGCGTGAGCCGACCAAAGCCTTGTGACTGGATTTGGTAGACGGAAACTGAAGGAAACCCGTCATATGTATGTATGTGCGTGCGTGTGTATGTGTGTGTGTGTGTGTGTGTTTGATCATCACCTCTTGATAACCGGTGTTGGTATGTTTATGGCAAAAAATTATGATAGAATAAGTACTAGGCTTTAAAAAAATTTCCGTTGTTATTTCGATTGACTAAAATTCTTCCAGGCAGTGGCCCCAGCATCGCCGCTGTCTAATACTCCCCCCACTTTTTACTTATCATATATATATATATATATATATATATACATATATATA
>NC_068985.1:51455326-51456392 GCF_001194135.2 Octopus bimaculoides
AGACTACAAACATTCATACACAGACATGTTATTACACTCATCGGCTGCGCGCACAAACACACACACACACATTATACAGTCACCCCTCATTTGCCCAGTCTTACCATACCAGCCACTCTTTTCCTCACCCCACTACTCTATTACAACAAATTAACTTCTACTTCGAACTCTCTCTTCACAGATTGTTCAAGTTTCTGCTGTCTGTCGATGTGATTCACTAAATTTATTGATCATATTTCACTGCTTGACGTCGTGAGATCGAACTAACCTCATATCATCCACTCCTCTGTATTTTAAAATTTTATTCTATATTACTGTTGAAGTCTGTGTGTGCATGTGTGTGTATTTATATGTGTATATCTGTGTGTGTGTATATTTCTGTCTTCATATATATTTATGTTTCTGTATGTCTGCGTATGTATGTGTGCGTGAGTGTGTATGTGTATGTGTGTGTGTGTGTATGTGTGTGTCCATGTATGTGTGTGTACTTATATGTTTACATGTTTGTATGTATGTGTGTATGCATGCCTGAATGCCTTGACACTCAAGTAACTCCTTACACATACATACAAACAAGTATCGACAACCCAGATACATATGCATACACACACTCCCCATCCACACTCGTGCACACACGCACGCACGCACACACGCGTGCACGCACATACGCGCGCACGCACACGCACTGATAAATTTAATGAAATCAGTTTTTCGCCACCAAGAGCTACAAATGATGTTTGAGTCTATGCAAATTAGAGTTTGCATGTGTACATACATACATGCATACATACATACAAATTGACAGATAGACATACTGCTTGGGTGTCAAGTCATATATGTGTACGTGTGTGAGAGAGATAGAGATAGAAAAAGAGTGAATGTGTGTGTGTGTGTGTGTGTGTGTGTGTGTGTGTGTGTGTTTGCGCGCGCGCGTGCGTGCATACAAGATCAGGAGTGTGTATATTTAGGTCACACAAATTTATCTCCCTAACAGTTCTTTCACGTATCTTTATTGGTCTCTGTCTCTCTGTTTCTGTCTCTGTCTGCCTGTCCGTCTGTCTGTCTG
>NC_068985.1:51460533-51462793 GCF_001194135.2 Octopus bimaculoides
TGTGTGTGTGTGTGTGTGTGTGTGTGTGTGTGTGTGTGTGTGTGTGTGTGTGTGTGTGTGTGTGTAATGGAAATATGTTGCAAATAAATGAGAGAAGAAAAATATTCATATTAATTGATTGTAATGCCTCATTATCTTCATCGTAACAATTTAAGTTACAGCTACTTTGAATTGTGGTAAACAAATTATTTTTAGCTCTGTAGTCCATCTTGTAGACAGTAAACTTCGTACGTAAGTGACTACTAGAGGGAGAAAGAGTAGGAGAGTCTAGACGAGTAGTGAGGGTTGTAGTAAGTTGACAGGCCACACTTGAAGTGAGAAACATGTTCTTTGACCAAGGGCAGAGTGACCAAAGGAAAACTGATTTGGGGTTGTATAGTTATATTTTGCCAAACTAAATTAGGTCAGATTAGACAAAGTATTTTCTGTCTCTGATCTGCCTGAACACTATTTAACACAAGAATGCTAATTTAAACAATAGAACCTAACTGTGATGGTTGACCTCATAAATTTCCTAGTGCAAAAGACGACAACAAATTGAAAGAGAACTTGTAAGAAAATGTAGATTCGGCTTCGAATCCTGGCTAAGTGTTGGTTTAGTGGCTATTACCAGTGATAATGGTGAACCCATAGCTAAACCCTCCTCTTGTCGATATATATCAGTGTCCATACTGAAGTAGGTAGTTTCTACACAAAAGGGCAACATTTCCATCAAGTTTCTTGTTGGTATTCAAGTGCGTTCTTTTAGATGGGTGTCTGTCACTAGTTTTTCTTGTATCACCGATAGTGCTTCACCAGTTGGGACTTTGGTGAATAGACTTATCACATCTAGACTCACCGTCTGGTTGGATTCAATGGCGGATCCTTGATCAATTCTGTGAAGTGGGTGGAATTCTTCACATACGATGTTGATTTTCCTGCTAATGGACTGATTATAACCACAAAGAAGCGGCTCAGTGGATGACATGCTGAACCTCTACAGCTCACTATAGGTCTTAATGGAATACCATCCTTGTGAATCTTAGGGAGACCGTACATGTGTCGTAGTTTATTGTGGTGTTGAATCAGTTGTCTGTACTTCATTGGTGTAAAGTGATCCTTGTTCTTGATCAAGATCTGTGACAACTTCCTCTCTGTTTTCAGAGTTGGGTCTTTCTTTACTTTGCTGTAGCTACCATCACTTATAAGACTTGTCAATTTTTCAGAGTAGTCAGACTTGTTCATCACCACTGTAGCATTTCCCTTGTCTGCTGGAAGTATTATGATGGAATTGTCACTCTGTAGTCTTCTGTTAGCGAACTTTTCTTCCTTAGTGATGTTTGGTTTAGGAGGTTTCACTTTTTCTAGTACCTGTCTCACTTTCCACCTCTCATTGAGCTTTTGGTATCTTTATGGCTATCTCTTCAACAGGGGCTATTATGTCCAAGTATGGAATACGCTTGATGGTTGTCGCAAAGTTGAGACCTTTGTTCAGTACTGCTTCTTCAGAGCTTTCTAGATGTCGGCTACTTACATTAATTATTGCTTTCACAGGTGGGTGACGGATTTCAGTCTTCATTCTCTGACCTTTGAGCTTCATAAACTTCTTAATCTGGCGTGTCTTCACCATTTGAAATTCTTTCATGCACGACTTTTCCAGATCTTGTTGGATTCTCTTTATATCATCATCTCTGGTTATTTTCCTAAGTAATGAAGATAACCTCTCTTTGATTTCGTTATCTAGTTGATGTTTTTTCCAACGGTTGTAATGGATCCTCTCATGGATGAGGGCATGTCCTGCTCTTTCCACTACTCTTTTAGCTTTATGTGAATCGACTGGTGTCATTATATTCAGGCCAGGTGGTACTAGCTTTGAGTCTCTACATCTACATAAGAAAGTAAGATGGTTTGAAAGACGAGCTAGTTTCTCTATATGTCTTCATTGAAGTCTAATGTCGACTCCGTACCGATTAGATAATACAGTTCTATATTTAAGAGATGAAGAATTATGTACATTATTTACATTCGACGGATAAGCTAAGTTTGTCTGAACATGGGGTTGATAGTGGGTTCTTGCCACTGATGACGTTCATGGAAGCAGAAAATATCGATTTAGCAATTTTCCCGCCGCTGCAGCACACTTTCCGTCTGCTACTGATAACCTTTATAGCCCTATACGTCTATACGATATGCTGTCTCGAGACAAAGGCTGGAGTTCTTTTATGGCTTTCTCCAATGTATCCACGTTAAGTACTCTGGGATCTTGAATAATCGTCTCCCA
>NC_068985.1:51462912-51467436 GCF_001194135.2 Octopus bimaculoides
GTCTCGTGCGAAATTTTATTGTAAGCTATTCATATCGATACAACAGCTGGAGAATCTAATAGTAATTTTATTTTACGTTAAAAACATATATATGTGACAAAAAAAAAAAGAACATTACAAGTAATACCATATGTTACAAAATAATTAGGATATATAAACTAAATAACTAATTCTAGTTTTGGAAAATAATCAAGGGTGACAGCCTAGAAAATTTTAAATAATGATTTCTCATTTAGCCACAAGGCTAACAATTTGTGGGGAGGGACAAGTGGATTAAAATGCTTTATTTTATCGATCCGTAGGTATGAAAGGTAAAGCTAACCTCAGCGGGATTGAACTCAGAACGTAATGGGCCATAACTCTATGCTGCAAGGCACGTTGCCTGACTCTTAGGCACAAGGCCAGTAATTTAAAGGGAAGTGTAAGTCGATTAAACCGACTCCCGTTACCAGTACAAAACAACAAACTCTAGGGAATTCCTTTGTCAGCATGACACCCCACTCCCACCACAAAAAAAAAAGATGACAGGAATGGGGAAGAATACTTGGAGTGCTCTATTTGTTTTCATAATGAATGGAAGAAAAATATTTATCCACAGTTGCCAACGTTCATGCGGGTGAGCCTTCAACATTTTAGGGCATTGATAACCTTCAGCCCTTAGAAGATCAATCATTTCGTGACACAACACATCTGCTTCAGGACACATAGAGAACAAGGAAATGTTAGATGTTAGAACAACGCTGCATGCGAGATTGCCACAAGCTGTTTCCCTATTACAGGCTGAGAAATTTTATGAGAAATAGATTTGCCAAAACACCCAGACACACCAACTGAGGAAAAGCTTTGTTTTTAAAAAACAAAAAAACTGGATAAAAGGTTGGCAAAATGAGTATGGGGAATCAATGAAATTTCCAAACAAACGCAGTTCAATCTCCAAAGAGCAATGTGTTGAGCTCATTCAGAAATAATTGAAAAACATATGGTGTGTGCGTCGTTATTTTCTTGACAAATATGGCGTAGTTCCTCCTAATTATCAATGGAGATCAAATGCCCTTGCATTTTATGACAGAAATCAAGATACGTTCGTCATAGAAAACCACCATCTGTCTAGGGAACGTATCACAGTGGTCATCCAGGTTAGCAATGATAACAAAATCAATCTTACCCCAGAGTTTGTATTTAAAGGAACTGGGAAAAAACTACCACTACTGAATGCCCTGCCTACAATGAAATATCAATGGTCTCCTAAAGGTTCTTATAGATTAGAACAGCTACTCTGTGCTATTGAAAACCTTCCAGACCGATTCAATATGTTTTCACAGGCAAACGTTGCCATTTATGTGTTCGGTGATTACATGGTGCATTTGATGCCAGAAGTGAGAGACACCCTCTGAAAAAGGGGTTATGTGCTAGTCATCATCGGCGGTGGTGTCCCCGGATTTGCTTAAATTAACGACTCGCACTTGCACAAACAACTGAAAGCAAAATATCGCGAAATAGAGAAGGCAAATATGTTAGAAAAGTTAGCTCAGACTCCGAATAAAATACCCACGCCCAATTGATCGGAGATGATGCAGATGTTGCATCAAGCACATGCAAATTGCAAGCTGCTTTCAAGTCCACGTGGGCCACAAACGCTTTCGATGGCTCTGAAGATTACAAGGTGCCAGACCGAATCATGCACCTCGTCGTTCCGTTGATGTGATAGTTTCGTCTAGAGATAATGTAAAAACCCTACCCAAATACTATTCAGAGAGTCATTAAGAACTTAATTCCATCGAAAGGGGTCAAGCGTGCAAACAATATTGAAGGCTCAGAACCGTTTGATGGCATTGAGGAAAAAGTTGCCGAAAGTGAGTCGGAAGATAAAAGCGAGCCATCTGGGAATTTTTTGGAGGTGATTGACCCGTCTAAAGAAATCCCCATGGAGGTTTTGTAGGAGCCAAAGCACAGTCAGCCAAACATGATGACGGGAAGCTCTATCTCTATTGTAGGAAGCAGCAGTGATGATCAGGTTCATAAAGATGCCCTGTTCCTTGAAAAAATGTAGAGATGTTGGATGAGAACAACACCTCTACATTTTTCTTGCCATATCAAAGCAAATTCATGTCAACTGTCAGTGAAGCTCAGCGATCCGTAAAAGAGCGAATATCGAAACCGAGAAGCCTGCAGAAGGACAATGACGAGAAATCATGAGTCAATCATTTATACCTATTTACGAACTGCTATATTTTCTTATGTATAGTATAATAAATACAAGTTCACGAAACGGTAATTATACTCTTTTCATTTTATTTTACTCGACTTTCTTTTTATGACGTGTTGCTTGTATCGAAATCTGTTTAGTCCACAGCATATTTAAAAAAATCCCATAATTATCATAATTAACAAATGTCTTATCTTTATTATCCAAATATATATCTTAACTAAATTGTACGTTTGAAGCACACGTATGTGCTAATTTCACTTGCCTCTTGTTAAATTATTTTGCCACGTATCGTTATATGTGCTTTAAGGTGCTTTTTTCCTAATTTTCGAACATACACCATTCAGTCATTGATTCCCACCCACCCCCGTTTATTCCAACCCACCCGCTTTTGTGAATTTAAGCAAATGTCCAACTCACCCGTTTATTCCAGACTCTCCCTATTATTTGAGACCCGAGAGTAAATAACTGGTTTAAAAAAATATCAAGCAAGACAATCTACAAAATTTTAAAATTTTATACTGTTATCACTATACAATTACCGATTTTCCACCCCACCCCCGTTTATTCCAAACCATCTGCTTATAAGAATTTAAGCAAATGTCCAACCCACCTACTTATTCCACCATCCACTGTTATTTGGGACCCGAGAGTAAGATATGTAGAATGCAATTCATTGTTATTTTTATCTTAATACAACCATATTTAATTTCCTACAAGCTAATTAAGATGCGTAAATGAAATATCTCAAGTTCTATAAGTAGCACAAATTTGGTATTATGCTAATGTTTGCATTAAGCTGACTCGTTTATAAAAAACGAGCTCAATATCTAATTAAAATGCAAATTAGCTAATTATGCATTCAAATCTCAAATATGCAAATTAGGCACAATCGTGCTTCAAAATTTCAACTGGGTAACATTTCTCAATAAATCTGTTGCATGTTCTACCGAGTTTGAAATGAATTCTATTGTATCCGCAAATAGTAACGTTTTGTTGTAATAAAAGATGTACAAAAAGTACTGCAGCTAACTTCTTTCTGCCATTTCTGTGGGTGTTATACGAATTGTATACAAAATATGGCTATGTCGTTAAGAAGTTCGTTTTGCAAACCCGTTGTCTCAGGTTCAGTCTCAATGCAAGTCAACTTGGGCAAGTGTCTTCTACTATAGCTCTGGGTTTCAGTCTCAAATCACCTCGTTCCTCCGGGTTCAGGCAATTCCTATAAGCAAACACTTGACAGTCCGCATCCCCTCAATCACACCTCTCAATCTTCGATAACGATGCCGATTACGACGTCAGGCCTCGAACGTTAGCAACAGCAGACTTCTCGCTGCAGGAAAAATTTATGTTTTTCCACGTTTCATGGCGCTGACTAAGTATTTCAAGCAGTTTATCTGGGTGAGCTGGTCTTTCACACGCTGACCTCCATTCCTTGGCTATCATCGAACACTGTAATTGCTCACCTACCGCAAGGGAGTCCCTTGGGCCCCCTTTGTCGACCCCTGGACTAAATCCTTCAAAGTGAGTGCCCCAGGATGGCCGCAGTCAAATGACTGAAATAAGTAAACGATAAAAGATATAACATAGAAAGACACTATTCGGCCCGTTACCGTAACTCAGGAACATTGCATGTCGCATAGCGGATAATTTGCAGTCTTGGGTGTGTTTTTCAGTATGGAAAATTAGGTACATTTTGTTTCTGGGATCACTCAAAAACTGACCAAAAGAACGAAGTTGTAACGGTTAGATGTAACAAGAAGGGTCACCAAATGTAACAGTATAAGGGTAGTTGCTGATGGTGGCATAAGCAAGATGAGTTGCAAGTCAGAGAAGACGTTGCGTGTTGCGTTGTTAAAGAAACAATTAAGTTGAGAGATGTGTGACGTGTAAAAAATTTTATTGAACCGTTACGATGTTTTGCAACTGTTACAAGTTCTTAGTTTTGACAGAGAATTTCTCATCAGTGCTTGTAGAGGTCTGTTACTTTGTTGAGAGTGTGTGTGTGTGGGAGGGAAGTAAAGCATGCAAAACTCGTGCGAAGTTGCCAGTGTGTATGTGATAATAAATAAATGCGCCCTTTTAAAGCCTAGCTAGGCTCATGGGCCCGGTTTCCCGGTCTCAATGGCGTATGTGTTCCCCAGCTGGACGGGACGCCAGTCCATCGCAGCGTTACTCATTTTTGCCAGCTGGAGTGGACTGGAGCAACGTGAAATGAAGTGTTTTGCTCAAGAACACAACGCATCGCCCGGTCCAGGAATCGAAACCACAATCTTACGATCATGATGCTGACACCCTAACCACTAAGCCACACGTCT
>NC_068985.1:51473862-51481340 GCF_001194135.2 Octopus bimaculoides
ATCCCCCCAACATCGCTTGACAACCGATGCTGGTGTGTTTACGTCCTCGTAACTTAGCGGTTCGGCAAAAGAGACTGATAGAATAAGTTCTACGCTTACAAAGAATAAGTCCTGGGGTCGATTTGCTCGACTAAAGGCGGTGCTCCAGCATGGCCACAGTCAAATGACCGAAACAAGTAAAAGAGTAAAAGAGATGTTCACCCCACCTCAAACCACTTTGCAGAATCATTGATTCTACACTTCTACAACCACTTCTCTCGAGTACCTCCAAATCACTGATGGCCATTTTCCAATTTATCCCAAGAATTTTTCTAAGACAATATTGATGATATCGTTTCAAATGCCTTAAACGTTTACGATAAACAACCCATGTCTGACTTCCATATAGCGAAGATTGCAGAACACATTTTTTATAAACTCCAACCTTAATTTGGAAAGATATACTATGGCGTGACGAGAGACACCTGTCAAACCTACCAAAGGCACTACTAGCCTTGCTGATTCGATATGACATTTCATCAAGACCAGCAGTGTTCAAAGTACTTCCTAAGTAAATGAATTTAGTTACAACTTCTAATATTCGACCATTCACACTTACAAAAGGTTCCACATAAAGCTTAGAGGGGATAAGCTTGTACATTAGAACAATTTTTTTTTTCAAGTTGATTATAAGGCCCAATGCTGTACATGCTGCAGAAATAGCATTCATCATGAGTTGCATATCTTCCTGGGAATGTGCTAACAAGTCACAATCATTTGTATACAAGAACTCAATGATGTGAGAATGAAGAACTTTCGCTTTGGCACAAAATCTTTTGAGGTTGTAAATTACGCTCCCGCTTACTCTACTTCATCCATATACTTGAAGCCACGGAAAGGGAGATCTTTCGTTGCTGTCAATGTGTACTATACTGAGCACCACAGAGCTTCACAGTCTGTGGTTAGAAGAGGTATTCACTTAAATCAGCAAAAATCGTGGCAATAATTGATTACAGCACTTCAACAAAGGAGGTGGTCACATGCTGGTGTGCTGAAAACTGCAACGGTATTTCGTCTGCCTTCACGTTCTGAGTTCAAATTTCGCCGAGGTCGACTTTGTCTTTTATCTATTCGGGATCGATAAATTAAGTACCAGTTGCATACTGGCCTCGATCTAATCGACTGGTACCCTCCCCCAGAATTTCGGGAGTTGTGCCTAGGATAGAAAAGAATGTAAGTACTAGTCAATATGATCGAATTCTCACTCCACCAAATTTCTTATAGTGAAAAGGAATATTTAATGTACGATTTTTATTTACCGATCCTTACTATCATATCCCCTTACACGATGGTTTAAGATGAAATTTTCTGTGTGAATATATCGAAAGTGAAGTATCGTTTCTGGTTGGAACCTCCAGGTTTCCTGTCCTGAAATTGCCTGACTAAGAGTTCATACGGTTGGAGGAACAATACCGGACACCTTATAACTATGTTATGGTACCAACCAGCGTGTTACAGAAGGTGTTTAAGAACTCAAAGGTGCATAAAACGGCAGACCTACACAATTGTATGCCCGAATTTGTTCCTGATAATTTCCAGGGAAACGGATCTAGTTTTAAAGAAATGTTCTACAAATACCTCTCAGAAGGTGCAGATTAAGATTATATCGGAATTTAATGTGAAAAAAAAAAAAAAAATGAATAGATTCGCGAAAGTACACCCATATATACTGACACACATAACATATCCATCCACCAGATGGAACATGAAATTTTGAAAAAATATTCGGATGTGTGTCAGTATATATATACGAGTTTTTATTTTACAGATACAGTCAGTGGTTTCGTGTTTTTCAGTTAGGCAGAGTGAAAAGTTTACGTACATTAGGTAAGTGTCTCAGTGTCTAAGGGTTGATACGAGAGGAAGTAAGGAAGAAACATCTGAAAATTTAAGTGAACAAATGTTTAGGGACAAAAGTAACTTGAAGAAAGCCCATATTCAAGCGTGTGTGGTTGTGTGGGCATGAGAGAGAGACAGGGAAAGAGAGAGAGAGAGACAGGGAAAGAGAGAGAGAGAGACAGGGAAAGAGAGAGAGAGAGACAGGGAAAGCGAGAGAGAGAGATGTTGCACATTTTAAAACCCAAACGCAGTATATACTTGTAACCAATGTCATATTGTCAAATTGTGTTCACACCTATAGTGATATATGAAAAATATCAAACAATTAATGAAGCAACTACTATAATTTATTAGAGATTAACTTAAAAGTCACGTTACGTGCGGACATTTGAGTTGCATCCTGCGGAGGGCTAATTGGGCTTCCAGTCCAAAACTAAAGCGAGTTAAATAACATGATTTTAATACCTCTATAATGACTATATGACTTGTTGGTGTTTGATCAGACGTTGAGGACGGAAGAGAATTAATTCTATAATGCGTCCTTGTATTGTTTCAGTCCCAAGTTGAATTCCAAGTGTTGGCCAAATTGTCATATTGACAATTCTTATCTGGACGTAAAATTCACGAAGCGAATGTCATTTATCTCCCCCTTTATCCTTGACGTCATCTGACAAATGCCAAACAAGATGGCGTGAATCAGCCAAGCTTTACCTGCAAGAAATAGCAACACAAATGCTTTTGTATCAGATCCCTGTACTGGATGTTCAAGAATCAAATGAAGAGTAGATTTTCAATCCCGGTATTATTCGTTTTCCAAGAAGTTATAATATGTTTATATAAAGCAAATATAGATTGAGATAGAGGGCCACAGAAAGGCGGAATTTAGCTATCTCTGTAATCGAAATCTGAAGAAAATTTTATTAAACATTTTAACAGCAGCAAACTTGTGTTTTATTTAACCGCTTACCAAACGTATAACCCAACACTCTACATCTAACGGTGGACTAAATGTTGAGTAACTATTATTTCGTGTCCATAAGATGGTGTGAATATATCGAGAGTGATGTATCGTTTCTGGCTGGAACCTCCAGGTTTCCTGTCCTGAAATTGCCTGGCTAAGAGTTCATACGGTGAAGGAACAATACCGGACACCTTGTAACTATGTTATGGTACCAACCAGCATGTTACAGAGGGTGTTTAAGAACTCAAAGGTGCATAAAACGGCAGACCCACACAATTGTATCTCCGAATTTGTTTCCTGATAATTTCCAGGGAAATGGGTCTATTTTAAAAGAAATGTTCTACAAATACCTCTTAGTAGGTGTAGATTACGATTATATCGGAATTTAATGTGAAATAAAAAAGAAAAATTCGCGGAAGTACAAACATATATGCTGACACACATAGCATATACATCCACCAGATGGAACATGAAATTTTGAAAAAAACATTCGGATGTGTGTCAATATATATTTGTGCACGATCTCTATTTTTTTCACATTAAATTCCGATATAGTCGTAATGTACGCTATCTGAGAGGTATTTGTAGAATATTTCCCTAAAAGATATCCATTTTTGCTGAAAGTTATGAGGAAACAATTGTGTGGAGGGCACACTTGTGAGAGTCCGCTCAAAATATCCCCACAAACACCAAAAACAAGGTGAAGATGACTCTGACTTCACTCTAGTCTTCAGGTGTTCGGGTGCGTCCCCCGGCGCACACATTCCCTAGCCTCTAATCACCGCGAAAGGTTGAAAGAGACTGAATATTATTTGTAACGAAGGTCTTGGAGAAAACGTTTCCCCACATTGTGACGTCATAAAGACAGTATGAAGAAATATAGAAAACTGTGCACGAGACGAGAAATTCTTGAATGAATTTCACACGTAGACGCTACACGCGCACGCACACAATAGCACACGCATACATGTACACAAACAAATATTTACATATATGATGTATGTATGTATTTACATTAATGTGTGTGTGTGTTTCTGTTTGTGTGTATATGCGTGTGGGTGGGTGTTTGTATATACATTTATGTGTGTGTGTGTTTGTGTGTTTGTCTGTGTGTCTTTGTGTGTGTGTGTGTGTGTGTGTGTGTGTGTGTGTGTGTGTGTGTGTGTGTGTGTGTGTGTGTGTGTGTGTGTGCATACCTATCTGTCCTCCAACATATACTGATATAAAGGCGGTGAGCTGGCAGAATCGTTAGCATGCCGGACAAAATTCTTAGCTGTATTTCGTTCGGCTTTACCTTCTGAGTTCAAATTCCGCCGAGGTTGACCTTGCCTTTCATCCTTTCCGGGTCGATAAAATAAGTACCAGTTGAACACTGGAGTCGGTGTTATCGCGTTTCCCCCTCCACTGAAATTGCTGGCCTTGTGCCAAACGTTGAAACCAATATATATATATATATATATATATATATATATATATATATACAGCTATATGTTTTTATTAGTGTGGATTATTTGTGTATGTAAATCTCCACTTGTCTTCATCCACTAAATTCTTGGAAGTATTATGAGGCAATATTCCTCAAGCCCGTCTCCCATCGTGTCCCTTCACAATCAACCGTCTCCAAATGATTCAGCTGGAACCCGAAAAGTGACCAACCGAGCTCATAGATATTATCCAAACAACTTTCTCATGATCTTCCGCTGAGTTTCCTGTCAATTGCTTTTGCCCGTAAATTCTGTCTATTGATTCTTTCCTGAAACATTTTAACCACATTTCCGTAGTATCGGAGCTGTGATATCCCAATTCGGTGATGTAGAGACCCTACCTGGAACACCTCTTTGATGTGCAGGCTACGCACTCAATAGAGTAACATATTGCCCAAGACTATTCAGAAGAACCCCATTTCGGCCATTTGCATTCACAATCGTGTTCATTCGATTATTACCCAAGAGGACCAGAACTGCTCCCACTTATTCTACTTCTTCTATATACTTGACAAATGTTTGTCGTGCACAATCTTTTCTAACCTAAATGAAGGGTATGTTTTCCTTTTTACTTTCTATATGCACTACTTGGTGCTCCGTGGTTGGTAGCTGTAGAAGAGAAGCTTACTTGATTCTTCTGTCTCATATGAGAGTAGCGAATGCTATGTTTATTATTTTGCTGTCTAGGCTTAGGTAGCTGCCAATTGGCATATTTTGCCTGTTTTCTACAAGTGGTCACATGGCCATACCCGTTCGTGCCAACTGGATGCTTTAAGTCATCGAAAGAGACCGCTTGCCAGACCTACAAATGTGTGGTCTGTTTTGAGCCAGCAGATGGCTACAAGTAAGGAATTTCTTTTATGATAGCCAGAGGGGAGAGAACTGTCACCAGAGATCTTTGACGCCATGTTTTGCGTTTACTCCGCACACATTACCATGTACAAGCTGCACTGGAAACCAATGTATTTTTCTTCACAGAATTACTCGTACCTTTGGAACACAAGCACCACTATATTCTTTTTTGTTAGTTTCGTGATGTAGCGTCTCATATTTTGAAATACTTGCAATTTGTACTTTTACTGCTTATGCTTGTTTCGCTTGATATATTTCGGAAATTGAACATTTTAAAATACAAAATATACTTCATATTATTATATATACTATATGTAAATGCAAAAAATATTGTGTTTATCGATAATCTTCAAAATGATCACAGCAGCAATGGAAAATTCAATGCCAACTTGCTAAGGCAGTTTCGAAAGTCTATGAAGACCCGGCGACCAGAGAAATTGATGAATGGAGTCTTGTCTCATGAGGACAATCTTTCAGTACACAAGTCCTTGGTTTCAATGGCTGCTGTGTGTGGCTGTGTTTGAACTGGCTGATTGCCCTCTCTATGTTAGTGATTATCTGATTATAATCTGATTATCATGTTTCCCAACATGAAAAAACACTCGGCTAGGCACCAGTATCGATGTGATGATGACGTCTTATCTGCTGTTGTTGATTATTTTGATCAACAGTATAGCGTCTTTACCAGTGCGATCCAGGCACTGCAACTACTGATGGAAGTGTGTGGACAGTAAGAGGAATTATGTCATTTACTCACAATCTATGAAAATGTTTGCTCAGCTTGTGAGCATTTCAGTTGACTCTCATAATAATAAAAATTATTATAATAACTGCATTTGTTTTAATGCCAGCATTGAAAAAAATCCACGGTTTTCGTAGAAAATTTAGACCTGGGTTTGCACCACCTAAGCGAATTTTGTTCTCGGGCCTTGGAAGGAACTGCACACGTTCCTTCCAAGGACTAATGTAAGCAGCGGAAGTGAGCTAAAACGTTAAAACTTAGTACGCATGCACAGCAGCGTGTTTTAGCTTCGTTACTATGGCAACACTCCGGATGTTTATTAGTCAAACCTTGTATTCACTTCTATCTATCTATCTATCTATCTATCTATCTATCTATCTATCTATCTATCTATCTATCTATCTATCTAATTGTTAAAGCGGACAGCAAACGCTAAAGCAAGACAGACATCTCAAGTCATATACGTTATTATTATTGGAAAAATTTAGTCTTACAACTGTTTCTGGGATATCCCAAAGTATGGGATATTCCATCATCGGAGATAAATATGAAAAATGTGAATAATACAGATTAATGAAACGATGACATAGAGGACATTTTCCCTATATGTCTCCAATGACGGAATATCTAATACTTTGGGATATCCTAGAAACAGCTGTAAGACTTTAAATTTTTCCAATAATAATAACGCTTATAACTTGAGATGTTTGTCTTGCCTTAGCGTTTGCTGTTTTCTTTAACAATTATATATCCGCTATATCGGAAATCAACAATGGTTCCATAACTCCCGTCTCAGCGATGACCTTGGAGCCTTGGTGATCCGTTACAGTACTTACCCAGCGTACCTAGTCGTTTAGATCACATGTGAACTAAACCCCCATATTTTGTATCTATCTATCTATCTATCTATCTATCTATCTATCTATCTATCTATCTATCTATCTATCTATTTATCTATCTATCTAATATCATTTATATTATAACTAAGGCAATACAATATCCTACTAGCAAATTAGTCAATTTATCAATCGGTTCCATGCCAGATTTACCATGTGATCAGATAAACCAACCAATCATCAGAAAAGACTGGAAGGAATAATTTCTTTTCTTTTTCAGACTTTATATCACTAATAATTCTTTCTACTATCTTGACAAACCCTGAAATTTGGTGGAGAGAGGATTAGTAAATTACATCGATCCCAGGGATCAACTGGTGCTCATTTTATCGACCCTGAAAGAGGTGAAAGGCAAAGTCGACCGCAACGCAATTTGAACTCAGAACGTAAAGACGGACGAAATGTCGCTAAGCATTTTGTCCGGCGTACCAGTGATTTTGTCAGCTCGCCGCCTTTAATAAGAACAATACCACCACTATCACCACCACCACCACTATCACCACCACCACCACCATCACCGACGACGATGACGACAACGACAACAACAACAAAAATAATCTTTTCTACCACAGACACAAGGCCTGAAATTTGGGGGAGGGGGTAGTCGATTGCATCGACCCCAGTGCTCGACTGGTACCTATTTCATCGAACCCGAAAGAATGAAA
>NC_068985.1:51481752-51483033 GCF_001194135.2 Octopus bimaculoides
CATGGGTGTTTTGCTCAACATCCTTAAACAACCCTTATTCAGGGACCTTTTGAGCGGGATGGGCTACTCGACCTGAAGAAAATTCTAACTGGGACCCACATGCGAGGTCATACGCTGTTTATCTTGATATGAGATCACCATGTCGCGCACATATGGTTATGATGCATGTGCCTGGTGTACCCTTATCAGACGGGTAGTCATGATGGGTATAATGGGCTTCGTATATTTTACTCCAGTGTCACTTTGATGGCATGCGCTGCTCTCTCACTCAATAATAATAATAATAATAATAATAATGATGATGATGATTATGATGATGTAAAGAAGGACGATTCTACCAGCTCGCTACCTTAATAATGATAATAATAATAATGATGATGATGATGATGATGATGATGATGATGACCATGGTGGAAGATCAGCAATTTCGGAGGAAGGAGTTAGTCGATTACATCGACTCCAGTGGTATGTGTTTTATCGTCCTGCTTTATTCTCAAATCAGGGATCTTTTTGACAACTAATATTGTTTATATTTAAAACATAATATAACACATACAAATAGTGCACACACACACACACACACACATACGACGACTGCGTTGTTTGAGCATACAGAAAGAGAGAGAGAGAGAGAGAGAGAGAGAGAGAGAGAGAGAGAGAGAGGAGTGGGAGGCATCTCTTTCTTCCTCGTATTCTGAGTAAGCCCTCTTCATGTGATAACAATAGTTCGTCGAAACGTCTCGTGGTTTGTTTTTTCGAATCGGTCCTGCAGGCAGAGACGTAGTATTCACCGCGGTGTCTTATTTACACAACCAGAGTGATTGTATGTTTATCGCAGTCAGTCGTTTTAGACATTATATAGAATAACATGTGGTTTAATCAAATTATCTATATGTCACAGCGAGATTTCAATCATTTATCTGTTAAAACTAAACGCCCATACGTTTAGCTTACATTTCTATTGGATCTCAAGTAGTATAATGCTTTTATTAATAGTTACACGTTGTCAATAATTGCAATGTTTTGCAAATTAGAGTAGAACCAATTGCATAGCTGTATGGTTAAGAAGCTTGCTTTGCAACTGCGAGTTTTCAGTATCTCTGTGTGGTAACTTCGGCAAGTGCTTTCTATTATACCCGCGGGCCTACAAATGCCTTGTGTGAGAATTTGGTAGACGGAAAATGCGTGGAAGCCCGTCGGGTGCGAATGTACTATATGTGCGTGAATAAGGAAAGAGAGAAGGAGAGAGAGAGAGAGAGAGAGAGAGAGAGAGAGAGAGAG
>NC_068985.1:51483438-51484531 GCF_001194135.2 Octopus bimaculoides
ATATATATATATATATACATACAGGGTTGGACAAAATAATGGAAACACCCAGCATCATAGCATCATAGTTTTGAAATACCTATAAAACAGTCAAATGCTTGTTTATTTTAATATTTTTTGATTTACTATTAGTGTTGCTTAATATGTTTTGCTAAAATTGCTGTTTATTTTCAGATATCATCAGAAAAAAGGTAATTAAGATTCATAAAAATGACAGATCTATCGGACTTTCAAAGAGGTCAAATTGTCGGTGCTCATATGGCAGGCACTAGCGTAATGAAGACACCCGAAATGTTTGATGTATCAAGAAGTACTGTCTCGAAAGTAATGACAACCTTTGAGAAAAACGGAAAAACCTCCTCGTCGAAACAAGACTCCGAATGAAAACCAAAACTTTCTGATAGGGACCGTCGGACTCTTACGCTAATTGTTAGAAAGGATCACAAATATACAGCTCCCAAAATTACTGCAGAGCATAATGACCACCTCGAGAACCATGTTTCCACAAACACTGTTCGCCGGGAGCTGCGCAAAGCCGGATTTCACGGGAGGGCTGCAATCAGAAGACCACTACTTTCAAAAACAAATGTTGTAAAGCGTTCAGAGTGGAGTAAAAACCCAAAGAATTGGTCCCTAGAGCAGTGGAAGAATGTTATTTTCTCAGACGAGTCGTCCTTTACTTTATTTCCGACCACCGGTCGAGTGTACGTATGGAAACAGCCAAAAGAAGCATTTGACCCAGACTGCCTTCTTCCAACTGTTAAACATGGAGGAGGATCTGTGATGATGTGGAAGGCTATATCTTGGAAATCCGTTGGCCCAGTGGTTTCCCTTCATGGCAGAATTAATAGTCAAGACTATTTAAGCATATTATCAGATCAAATTCATCCTATGGTTGCGGAACTGTTTCCGGAGGGAAACGCAATCTTTCAGAATGATAATGCACCAATTCACACAGCTAAAGTTGTTACTGAATGGCGCGAGGAACATTCTAGTGAAGCTTAACATCTTATCTGGCCAACACAGTCCCTAGATCTCAATGTTATTGAACATTTATGGTGCATTTTAGAAAAACAAGTAAGGAGTCGATATC
>NC_068985.1:51485042-51486201 GCF_001194135.2 Octopus bimaculoides
ATATATATATATATATATATATATATATATATATACATACATACATACATACATACATACATACATATGTATATGTATATATATATATATATATGTATACATATATATATATGTATTATATATATGTATGTGTGTGTAATATCTCACGTTATCGACCAGACTATCTAAGCAACCAGCCACAACATGACCACCGCCACCAAAACCACCACCACCATTACCATCACTGAGTTAGCACTCTCTTACCCACTATCAACCCCACCGCAACATCACATGAACTACCACACCCACCGCCGCCAGAAAAACACAGAAAAAAATAATAGCTAGAGCACTCAGAGAGCCCAAACCTCCGCCAAGGCAACACCAACGACCTCTTAATGATTAGCTGGGGATGATTTTTAAAATGTGTATATCTGAAATAAACTCGACTGTTCTCATAAACGAGAATACTAATAATGAACCCGACCCCTCTCAAAAATTAAGTAAAAGATCAGGAAAAATAATCCAGAATCCTTGTCTGGTACCGGATCGATCCCAAAATCTAATCAGTTCATGCCAGTCACGAGGTCAAACATCTCTGAAAGTTTCATCCAAATCCATCCAGCGGTTCTTGAGATATCTTGTCCACGGACAAACCAATAAACAAACAAACAAACAAACAAAAACGACTGAAACAATACCCCCACCTTAGCGAAGGCGGTGGTAATAAAAGAGCGCTAACAACAACTACAACAACAATCACCAACACGAAGTACTTCCATTATCAAAGTACTTCCATTATCAAATTATTTTTGTTAGTCCTACTAGCGTTAACCTGCGGTTAAACAGCTACGACTTCAACGCTACCACCAACACCATTGCAACCAGTACTACCACTATTAATCTATTTCAATGTTTGTAGCTCTTGTTATTATTTCCATGCACGATCAAAACTATTTCGTTTGGGAGTGAGGAAATAGGGTCAAATAGAAAACAAGAGCGACGGGTTTGAAGGAATTAGGGTTCAAAAACTAGGGTAAAGAGATATGAGGTCGGGGAACAATTGGAGATCTATCTATCTATCTATCTATCTATCTATCTATCTATCTATCTATCTATCTATCTATCTATCTATCCCTCCTCTCTCTGTATATGTCTGTGTGTGCGTGTCTGATCTATATAT
>NC_068985.1:51486482-51487267 GCF_001194135.2 Octopus bimaculoides
AACAAGGACAGGTTATTCGAAGTTTTCTTTCATCAGTCAATTTCCAGATAATCTTTGCAATTTCGGCTGGTTATACTCGAGGTCGCTCCAATCTGGTCAGCCCCAAGGAAAAACTAGGCTAAAAGAACTAGATTCCTTGGAAGAAAGCAGCGAATGTATACAAAAAAAAGGAGGTTAAAAAAACGAACAATGTTACACGAATATATATATATACTCTCTCTTTTACTCTTTTACTTGTTTCGGTCATTTGACTGTGGTCATGCTGGAGCACCGCCTTTAGTCGAAGAAATCGATCCCAGGACTTATTCTTTGTAAGCCTAGTACTTATTCTATCGGTCTCTTGCCGAGCCGCTAAGTTACGCAGACGTAAACACACCAGCATCGGTTGTCAAGCGATGATGGGGACAAACACAGACACACAAACATACACACACACACACACACACGCATATATATACATATATACGACTAGCTTTCAGTTTCCGTCTACCAAATCCACTCACAAAGCTTTGGTCGGCCCGAGGCTATAGTAGAAGACACTTGCCCAAAGTGCCACGCAGTGGGACTGAACCCAGAACCATGTGGTTAGTAAGCAGGCTACTTACCACACAGCCATTTAATTCATTTAATTTTTCCACAATTTAATTATTTCTCATGCTTTACTCAGTCGCAAAGATTGAAACCAGTACTAAAATGTTCTTCATGATAAAATTATTTTACCATTCTCTACTTTGTCTTATTTTCCTTATACGTATCAACTCGTATGATTCCTTTTCAACCTTTTA
>NC_068985.1:51487329-51489065 GCF_001194135.2 Octopus bimaculoides
TTATATATATATATATATATATATATATATATATATATATATATACACATCAAGGGTATGAGAGGTATTGGTGTCAAAATGACCCAAAGTTGTCAGGTAATACTGAGTAAGTGCAATGGACAGACTATAGTTAAGCTCCAGATTCGATGATGATACGAATGAGGAGTCCAACGTAGGTTGTTTGTGTGTACGTCTGTGTGTCCATGTTTATTTCCCACCACCGCTTGATAACCGGTGTTAGTATCTTTACGTGATAGAATAAAAACTAGGCTTAAAAAAAAAACTGGCGTCGATTTGCTCGACTAAAACCTTACAAGGCGGTGCCCTTGCATGACCGTAGTCTAACGACTAAAACAAGAAAAAGATAAAAGATTTTATACACAGACACACACACATACACGCACACACACACACACACATACACACACACACACACACACACACACACACGTATATATATAGGAAATAATGGCACAGCAAGGTACCAATGTTTGCTGGAAATAGCAGTCGATAACCGTACGACGCTATTGTAAAGCTTCACTGAATGTATAGAGGCAAAGACTTGTGCCACTGTTTCCTATTTATAATTCAACCATTACAGTGCTTTTCGGTAGCTATACGGTTACTAGTATGTCAATTGAAGCACTTTCACTTTTTAGGTTACCTGATGCCATCCACAGTTTTGATACAGGTGTTACTGGATCTACCTTAGGAATCCCGCAGTGTTCGTTGAGTTTAGAATGAAAGAGGAAAGCGAAAATGGAGTTTATGAGAATCTTTATTCATCACAACGATCGTTTCGACCCATCTTGCACCGTTCCATTGCGGCTGGAATACTTACGACTGGTTGTGTTGCATCCTTTGGTGCAGATACATCTCGTCAGGTGTCTGGTTTTAAAGAGGATATCTTGCTAAATATAATCGGTTTCTCTTGGCATGTTATTGTTGCCAACCTGACAAGATGCATCTGCACCGGTGGCTGCAACACAACCAGTTGTATAGTATTTCACCCGTAATGGACTGATCCATGCAGGTCGAAACGATCGTTGCGAATAAAAATTCTCGTGAACTCCATTTTCAGCTTACCTCATTCATTACGCGCGCGCGCACGCACGCACACACACACACACACACACACAAGAATAAGAGGTTGCCAGAAATATAACGTGTCATTTAACAATAACACCGGTTGGTGGTGCCGATGGCATTGGCGTTGACCTTGGTGGTCGTCGTAATTGTGGTGATGTTGATGGCAGTGCTGGTGAAGCTATGGACACTAGTAAAAGGTATTGGTCGCAGTGATAATGATGATGATGATGGTGGTGGTAGTAATGAGGATGATGATGGTGGTGGTGACAATTAATTTAGTTGTGGAGTTAAGAGATAATTAATGGCGTAAAAAGATACGGTTGTTTAGAAGTTTGGTGAGAGCTTTAACTATCTTGGTTTGCTGTTGATGTTGTCAGGAATTCTCGAAAACAAAGAAAGCTCTGTTTAAGGAAAGTTATGAATCTGATACACACACACACCAAAACGCGCGCGATTACACTCACACTTACTCACACTCACACACACACACATACGCGCACACACACACACACACACACACACACACACACACACGACACACACGACTCAAATGTATATGTATGTGTGTCTGGTGTATGTCTTTATGAACAAATGTACACATATATACATTTATGTGTGTGTATGTATGCATGTATGTATGTGTGTGT
>NC_068985.1:51489584-51490914 GCF_001194135.2 Octopus bimaculoides
AAATATCTATCTATCTATCTATCTATCTATATAATCATAAATATACAGGGATTAGCAGGAGCCTGCTTCTCCAACATACTGAGAATTCAGAAATAGCAGTCAAAGAACTACTGATTCCAAACTACAAATTTTTTCTCTAACGGAAGGTTTTTTCATACTGAGCTACTCGGCAAAATTGTTAATTATTAATTTTATTACTAATTGACGATTCCCTGCCCTATATATCTATCTATATATATATATATACACATACAAATACAGGATGCAGTGAGTAAATTGTCGCCATTTTATATTTTTTAATTTCGCGCATGCGCATTCTTTGTTTTTGTGTTTGTCGACTACACCGTATAGTAGGGTCAGTTGGGCACAGTCTATGAAAAAACAGCACTATAACGCTATTCACTCTGCCAGAAATTTGGAAACGATATGCTGTACTGTTTGGCATTCGCGCCGGAAGCTCTTGTATGAACATTTCAGAGTAAGTGTGTGTCAATCTGAGGAGAGTGTAGAGGATTCGAAAAGAGTTGGATGAGTCTAATGGTGATTACAAAGGTACTGCAGCTCGGAAAACTCGCTCTGATCATTCTGAGAAGAAAAGAAGTCCTGAATTTGTGGCTGAGATCCAGGCCATGATTGACAGCGATCCTTCCAAGTCAATCAGGTCCATCGCCAGGGATATGGCAGTGTCTGAGTTTCTTATCAGGCAGGTAGTGCCTGAAGACATTTGGTATTCCTCATACAAGATGAGAAAGGGCCAATTTTTATCCCAAGCCACCAAGGACAAGAAGAAAGTCTGTGCTATGAAGCTTTTGAACAAACTCAAGCATACCCTCCAACCGAACATGCTTTGGTTTTTCTCAAACGAGAAAATTTACTGCCAGGATCAGATGGTGAACACACAGAACCGCCCAAAATATGTACCGAGAGTGATAAAAATCAAACATCCAGTCAACATCATGGTGTTTGGAGTGAACACTAGTGATGGTGACGTTATGCCACCATTCATCTTCCCACACGGCCTCAGACTCAACACGAAGGCCAACATCAAGTGTCTGAAGGAGGTAGTACTGCCCTGGGTCAAGAGGGTGGCTGCTAGAACACCCTATGACTGGCAACAGGACTCTGTACTATGCCGCACAAGTAGGAGAAACCAGTCATAGCTGTCAGACAATTTCTGCAACCACATCACCCCTAACATCTGGCCACCTAACTCCTCAGACTGCAACTCCCTTGATTATTATGTGACGGCTGCAGTTGAGCGAGAGACCAAGAAAACTACTTGTAACACCAAAGATGAACTGAAGGCAAGGATTATGGCAGTATTCACCAA
>NC_068985.1:51492730-51495803 GCF_001194135.2 Octopus bimaculoides
GTTGTTCGACATAAAGCCACAGGTTAGCAATGCTCGGGCACTGGACGAGTGCATGCAGGACCGTCCCGTTGTCCTGCGTGCATCTCGGACATGCTCGGCTGACGGCACTTCCGTGCCTGTAAAGTAGCATTTCCAGGCCTGAGATTTTTGGAAATTATCCATCGGTCCCGGCTCGAAAGTTCTCCGTAAAAGAGTGACTAGCTGATTTCTTCGACGCCCAAGATCTCCCCAAGAACGTCGTCGCATTTCTCCTCCACTAATCCTCCATAAAAAGCTAAAATGGACGTTCCACCTACCGTACTCTCCGATTGGCTGAGAGCTGTGAGCGCTTGAAGACATTCCACTTTCCCAATGCTCCTCCTCGGTTTCTGTTTTACCCAGGACTATAGCTCCGTTAAAGAAACTAGCTGCGGAAATACGTGTCTGGCGAAAGGCGACAACACCTGTTCACCGTCAAGCAAGCACTGGAGATGCCTCAGCCATTGTCTGCGCATCATCAACCACGGCATGCCTAGGCCACCACTAAGCGGGTGCTGACGGCAGATAGACCGCCTGACCATCGGGACGCATCTCTTCCACAAGAAGCGGAAGATTATACCCTCCAGCGTAATCAGATGGTGGCCAGGACAAGGCACGACGGTCAATCGATAGTAGATGACGGACACGACATACTTTCAAGGATAGCTTTCTCTCGACCCATTTCTTGGTAAGAGTAGTCACCCTGCTCGTTACCTCGTTCCGAGGTCTGGAGGTCCGGACCGAACCAGACCCCGAGAAATTTAACCGATCCGTCCGTCCGTCCAGCGCCCAATGATGCAGTTGGACGGCATGGACTTGTTTCTCCAGGTGCCGAGCCGCAAACCCACTGATTATTTCCTGGTTAATTGTCGCTCCTGAAACCGCCTCGTAGTCCCTGAGAGCGGTGCCGATCATTTCTGTGTTTATGATCCGACACCACTACAATGACGTCGTTGGCATATGCTGTCACGCATCTTCCACATCCTAGGTCACGCGGGATACCTCTCAACGCCTCCAGTTTGTGTAGTATTGGCTCGAGAGTCAGTACGTACAAGATAGACGGGAGGAGACAACCTTGCGGACCGAGCGCATGATGTTGAACGGCTCTGAGAGATGTCTATTTACTTTGACTACTGAAAAGATGTCGGTGCGCATTGCAGCGAGCCAGCCCCTGAATACAGGCCCGAAACCAGCTACCTTGAGGATCGCCGTCAGGTATAGATGGTCGGCCCTATCGAAAGCTTTAGACTGATCTAAATTGATGAGGGCCCCACCCGTGCGAGGTTCTTTAGCCACTGTAACAATAATAATTGAAAAACTAAGACCATTCATGGAGTTCTTTATTTTGACCCCTATCTTCATACTAGGAGCTCAATCAACCACAACCATTTGTGAAACGTGACTTTAATCTAGTCTTCACTTTTCTAGAATCTCCTCTCCTTGTAGACAATTCATGATAAAATAACAATTTTTTTTTACATTGCTTTCATGAACATACCTGATAAAACCAATTAATAATGAACAAGACGAAATATCTGTATTCTCATCAAAGTGCATTGAAGACTTTAATTAATTATTCAAGTATATGTCCAGGAAGATAATCGATTCTTCTTCGAATAGTGTTATTTCAAAGTGAAATAGAATTTAACTGCTTTACACATATTCTTTTCTGCATACTTTTTATTTCCTTTTGATTCGTCCATTGTAAAATCCGATCTTTTCAAATACTAACTGTTCATTTATATAATTGTTTTATTTATTTGCAATTTTATACATCTCTTCACATGTGGTTTCATCAGAAGCCAATAACTGTTGCCAAGACTGCAGGTTGAAAATATGCTTTCTGTTGAAATTATGATCGTTCTTTTATAACGCAGGATGATATTTCATTAAAAAAAAATTATTTTTAATCTTCCTAGTTTTAAACTTTCATTCTTCTTTCGATTCTCTGAAGCGTAATGGTTATATGACAAGTTCCCGTTTCTTTACACAGTTCTTTGAAAAAAAGTCTTTTTATTGACCTCTACAAGTTGAGCTGCAAGTATTGGGTAGGAGACGGCGGACAAGGCAGTATTCCAAAGCAAGATCTGTTTCTCACATTCAAATATAGTTTAGCTGATCAAAGTAACTTTAGTTCATCCCGTTCTCATTCTCAAGTGGTTGAGTGTCTCCCATAGTATCCATAGTGCTTCTGAGCCAGGAGGATCCTCAGTAAGAGGAACTTACATGTAAGTTAGAGGTGGGGGTCGTTCTCAAGCTTTTCCATCGAGAGTTAGGGTATGGTTTCTTTCTGAGATATTGTTAGAGTCTGGTTTCTTCCCGAGATATTTAGAGACTGGACATGGCAGAGGAAGCTTCTTCACTTCAATCATTGGGCTTAGGGTTGACTTCGAGGAAAAAAGAGGTGTTTATCACTAATTACCTTAGTCGTCTCGACTCGACTGGCCACTTCCCGTCTAATATCAGCAAAATCAATGCCAATGAGAAAGTGCAGGTTGTTTGTGTCAGTGATTTTCATGCAACCAGCTATCAAGCAACTGGAGTTGTACAAATGCTGGGGAAAGTTTCTTGGCATAGATTGATCTCGCCCCAGACAGAACACGCGCACTCCGCACAAGGTGTATTGCACGATACAGACAAGCAAATGATATTTTCGAACGAAGTGTCATCGTTAAAAGAGCAAAAAATTTGGATATCATTACCCTTACAAGGCGGAAAAAGTTGTCAACAAACAGCCATGGTTGTTTGATAACATTTTTCGCCTTGCAAGGGTAATAATATCCAATTTATCTGCTGCATTAATGGCAATACTGCATTCGAAAATATCACTTTCATGTCTGTATCATATAATATCGATATGCAAATTAGGAACTCCTTCATAGAGTAACAGCTGCATTTGTTGAGTATATAAACAGTTTGGCTGCATTGATTCGAACCCCCCATAAGGTTCGAAAATTGATTAAGGTTGCTCATCATTTTTTTTTCAGTTTGCGGAGAAATGGCTAAAATTTGGCCTGTTCGTAATTATGCCATATGTTATGTGTACGTATGTATA
>NC_068985.1:51496160-51497303 GCF_001194135.2 Octopus bimaculoides
TATATATATATATATATATATATATGCATGTCTCTCACTTTCTCGCTCTCTCTATATATATACACGTATATATACATTATACATACATACAAACACACACACACACATATGTATATGCAGTAACAAACAAAAAACATAAATTTTACAGATATTTCATAAGATAATTACTTTCTACAGCTGTTTCGTTAATAATGAATATGATTAATTCTATACTTAAGTAACTAAATCAGATAATTAATGAAAATGAATTCATATTAAATGTTTTGAATCAATGTTTTCCCAAATCATTAGAAATATCACCGGCTATGCTAGTCATGCGCCGTTGCTGTTTTGAATATATGTATGGGTGTATATGATGGGGTGCTGAAAAGTTTCTGGCTTTAAGGGTATCGCCAAAGGCCTGGTTGGAAGCGCAACCTTCAGAGTTCTTTTACAGGGCTTAAAAAAATGTGAAGGACCGCTGCAATAAGTGTATGAATCTGAGAGGGGAATATGTTGAATAAAAATCATAATTAACTGATCTTCCTGTATTTTTTTTTACCCAAAACCAGGAACCGTTCAGCACCCTCTCGTGTGTATGTGCGCATGTGCGTATGTTTATACACACACACAAACACACACATGTATAACTATAATGCCTTGGAAGTAATTTTTAGGTTACTTCGTTAAATTCTTGCTTTAAATATTCATTCTTGATGTACTCTAAAGAATAATTACGTTAATATTTCTGAGTACAACTAAGCCCTGTATTGGTCGATGTTCTTTTGTATTAGTTCTAACAGATCGAACAAAGCATGAAGATTGATAAAAAAACTCTAAGAAAAAGTATTCTCAGAGATGATTTGATTGAAGAAGACAACATAATTTTAAAATAGCAGAATATATTTACTTCCCCAAATATAAAGACACAGAAATCTAAAATGTAAGATACGAGCATTAAAATCAGATACTACATACACTCACATACGCATACCACTCACATACACCAAACGCACACACACACACACCACTCACATACGCAATGCACACATATATATGCATACATACACATACATACATACATACATGTGTGTATATATATATATATATATATATGTATATATATATATATATATATATATATATATATATATATATATATAT
>NC_068985.1:51498394-51501273 GCF_001194135.2 Octopus bimaculoides
TGCTCGTTTCACATTCTGAGTTCAAATTCCACTGTTGTCGACTTTGCCTTTCATCCTTTCGGAGTCGATAAAATAAGTACTAGGTGAGCCAATGGGGTCGATGTAATCGAATAATTCCCCCGCGCCACCGCAGTTTGCTGACCTTGTGTCAAACTTTGAAACCAGTATTAAACCGACTTAAAGGCGGCGAGGTATCAGAATCGTTAGCATGCCGGGTAGAATGTTTAGCGGCATTTCGGCCGTCTTTACGTTCTGAGTTCAAATTCTGCCGCGGTGGTCTTTGCCTTTCATCCTATCGGAGCCGATAAGATATGTAGCAGTTGTATACCGGAATCGATCTAATCGACTAACCCTCCACCTCGAAACCAATATCAAATCATCTCCAGCGCTTGACTGTTACTTTATTTTATAAACCCTTACCAAGATGAAAAAGGCGGCGATCTGGCAAAGTCGTTAGCAATCCGGGCGAAACGCTTAGCGGTATTTCATCTGTCTTTACGTTCTGAGGTCGACTTTGCCAATTACCGGAGTCAATTAATTGCCGTATTTTAACTTGTATAAGGAACCCCCTAACTTTTGGGGCTTAAAATTTGGAAAAAAGATTTTGTAAGGGATTATGGTACTGTCCACGTATAAGAAACTCCCATATTCTTTAAACCTAATTTTTGACAAAAAAGAGTTCCTTATACACATTAAAGTACTGGGGTCGATGTGATCGACTATTCCCCACCCCACAAATTTCAGATCTTGTGCCTATAGTAGGAAGGATTATTATCATTAGCAGTGTTATCCTTCATATGACTGGTAACTTAGGAAGTACACTTATGCCACTGTGGATAATACTAGGAAATATGGCATACATACAATAGTTATAATTGAACTTATGTCAAATTTCTTTGTACTTATACAGAATAATGAAATGAATACTAATTTTTCAAAGCTAAAAAAAAGAAAATTAAAAAATGCTTATTACATTAAAATTAAATAAAACAAAATTTTTGTTTGTCTAACTCCTCCTGTAACTACTCTAACATTCTCTCCCTTCCGTTGTCTTCCATTTTTATGATACTTTCTTTCTCACTGTCTGCCCCAAAGCCTAATATGTACGCTTATCCGGCAACTTCTTATGTTAACTTTTTGTATTCCTCTTTTATTATCTTTTCCTTCTTCTCTGTGTGTAAAATATGACTAGAGAAATCTATTAACCGACATTTATATTGGCAATTGTGTTGTTGGCACTCCGTCGCTTACGACGTCGAGGGTTCCAGTTGATCCGATCAACGGAACAGCCTGCTCGTGAAATTAACGTGCAAGTGACTGAGCACTCCACAGACACGTGTACCCTTAATGTAGTTCTCGGGGATATTCAGCGTGACACAGAGTGTGACAAGGCTGACCCTTTGAATTACAGGCACAACAGAAACAGGAAGAAAGAGTGAGAGAAAGTTGTGGTGAAAGAGTACAGCAGGGTTCGCCACCATCCCCTGCCGGAGCCTCATGGAGCTTTAGGTGTTTTCGCTCAATAAACACTCACAACGCCCAGTCTGGGAATCGAAACCGCGATCCTATGACCGCGAGTCCGCTGCTCTAACCACTGGGCCATTGCGCTTCCACAATTGGCAATTAATATACAGAGTAACGAAGGCGTGTGGCTTAGTGTAGTCGGCTTGCTATCGCGAGTTCGATTTCCAACGGCTCGTTGTGTTACCTGTTTTTGTTTTTTATTGTTTACACGTTTCTGTTTTAAACCCCACTTGTCCCTTGTTTTGTATTATCCCTATACGATTTTGTATTCGGCTCTTGTGGCCAATAAAGAAAGAACTATTATTATTATTATTATTATTATTATTATTATTATTATTATTATTATTATTATTATTATTATTATTATTATTATTTAAGGCGGCGAGCTGGCAGAGTCGTTAGCACGCTGGACGAAATGCTTAGCGGTATTTCGCCCGTCGCTACGTTCTGAGGTCAAATTCCGCCGAGGTCGACTTTGCCTTTCAGCCTCTCAGGGTCGATAAATTAAGTACCAGTGAAACACTGGGGTCGATGTGATTGACTTGTTCCTTCCCCTCAAATTTCAGGCCTTGTGCCTTTAGTAGAAAGGATTATTATTTTTATTATAAATAATACAGTGGGTTTAGAGATGCGCAGTGTTATGTGATCGCGGGTAGCTTTGCTTGAGAGGCCACCTTTCAGGTCCCACCGCCACCAGCACATGTGTGAAATAAGCCAAGTGCGTAAATCTTGCATACTGGTACATAGCTTCTCCATTACCAAGACCCCGATCAACTCTCCACGCAGTAACCAACGGTAACTATGTTTTTGTGGGTCTAAGCAAAGTGGTTGGAGGATGAAACGCTGCACTGTGATTGCCTTTGAAGGCCGTTTAAGGGGGAATTCTTTCTTTTCTCCGACGATTCACTGCAATGACTGTAGCTTTCACGGATCTTTCTGATTTGACGGGTCACGGGTCTTTCTGATTTGTCGGGCGTCACTTTTTATTTATATATTATTTAGTGTGTTTTCTACCGAAACACTTTCAAATTTCGTATACTTGTATATTTTGTCTTATAGAACAGATAAAAATTTTTGTATTCGAAGTTATTTCATGCAAAAAATTGGGATCTTTCTTATTTGACGGGCGTCACTTTTTATTTATGTTTCATTTAGTGTGACGCCCGTCAAATCAGAAAGATCCGCTTTCTCTCGACTTGACTTCGCCTTTCATCCTTTTGGGGTCGATAGATTAAGTATCAGTTGAATACTGAGTCGATGTAATCGACCATCCTCCGAAATTGCTGGCATTGTGCCAAAATTTGAAACTATAATTATCGTTATAGCCACTGAATGTGATCGTTTTGAACGATTTC
>NC_068985.1:51502131-51503964 GCF_001194135.2 Octopus bimaculoides
GTGAGTGAGTGAGAGAGAGAAAGTGAGTAAGTGAGTGAGTGAGTGAGGGAGTGAGGGAGTGAGTGAGGGAGTGAGAGTCAGAAAGTTTAATAAGCAGAAAGAATCAGTGAGAGAGAAAGAGAGACAGAGAGACAGAGAGAGAGAGAGAGAAAGAAAGAAAGAAAGAAAGAAAGAAAGAAAGAAAGAAAGAAAGGAAGAAAGAAAGAAAGAAAAAGAAGAGAGTCGGTTTTGGAGGCACAAATAACTAAAGGGAGATGGGGAAGAGGAATAGAGAGAGACAGAGAGAAAGAGAGAAAGAGAGAAAGAATGGGATAGAGATATAGAGACAGAGACAGTGATAGAAAGAGAGATACAGAGAGAGAAAGAGAGAGGAAGAGGAAGGAGAGACAAAGAGCCAGAAATTTTAGGAGGAACAGATAACCAGAGAGAAAGAGGGGGCAGAGAGACAAGAAAGAAAGAAAGAGTGAAGGAAAGACGAGTCACGGAGTTTTGGAGTCACAGATAACTAGAGGGAGGTGGGAGGAAGAGGGACAAAGAAAGAATGAGAAAGAGTGGGAGAAAAAGAGAGCGAGAGACAGTGATAGAGAGACATAGGGGAGAGAGAGAGAGAGAGAGAGAGAGAGAGAGGGAGAGAGGGAGGAAGAAGACGAGATCAAGAGAGCCAGAAAAGACAGTGAGACAGACAGAGACTAAGACACTACAGGCAGTCATTGAGTCTAGGAGACAGAGATAACTAGAAGGAGAGAGAGAGAAGGAAGGAGGAAGAGAGATGGAAAAGAGAGTGAGAGGGAGAGAGCTGCAGAGGGAGGGAGAGAGCAGCAGCAGAGGGAGGGAGAGACAATGAGTGAGTCACAAAATTAAAGCGACAAAGAAAATCAGAGGGAGAAAGAGTGTGTGTGGGGGGGGGGGAGAGTGAGTAAGAGTAAAAAGGAGTGGGAGAGAGAGTCACGGAGTTTAGGTGGTACAGATAACTTGAGAGAGACAGGCAAAGACGGAGAGAGCAAGATAGATAGATAGATAGATAGATAGATAGATAGATAGATAGATAGATAGATAGTAAGCGAGAGAGAAAGTGCGTGAGTGTGTGAGTGTGTGTGTGTGTGTGTGTGTGTGTGTGTGTGTGTGTTACAGTTCCGGAGGTGTAGATAACCAGTGTGAGAGAGAGACAGACAGACAGAGAGAGAAAGAGAGAGGGAGAAAGACACAGACAAAGACACAATCACTGAGTTTAGGAGACGGAGATTACGAGAGAGAGAGAGAGAGAGACAGAGAGAGACAGAGAGAGACAGACAGACAGACATGCAGACAGACAGAGACAGACAATTAGACAGAGACAGACAGATAGACAGAGACAGAGAGAATGGAAAAGCAAGATTCCAATTCAAAGAAGCTTCTTTATTGTGTATAGTTCCACTTCTTCAATTAATAAGTGACAGAATGGAGATTGTATTTCAAGAAATTTTGGTCGTTGTCGCTGTTGTTCTTATAATGAAAATGTAGTAGTAGTAGTAGTAGTAGTAGTAGTAGAGTTATGCATATTTTGTGTTATAAGTATGCATATATTTATATATTTTTTCTGGCCTTTTTTTCTTTTCCTCAGAATAAAATTTATTCAATGTAACATTTTTTGTACGTAGTAGCCATTTTCCCCTCCCCGACTTCGATTTTCTGATTCGACGCACATTTTTTGTATATGCATACGCATATACATACATATGTACAAACATACATACACATGTATATATGTATGTGTGTATGTGTGTCTATATATATATATATATATGTATATGTTTGTATGAGTATATATATATATATATATATATATATATATAT
>NC_068985.1:51509389-51509908 GCF_001194135.2 Octopus bimaculoides
TATATGAGCATATGGATGTATACATACATATATGTACATACCTACATCTACATGTATATATAGATGCATATCTGGGTACAGGACGTCAAAAAAACGTGGACAAAAAAGGAACGGGAACATAAACAAAGCACAAAAAACAGACTTTTTTTTACGGACAACAGAATGAATATATATATATATATATATATATATAAAGTGTAGTATATTGCCACTTAAGTGTGGCTGACCCCTAGGGGTGGATGTTACTGTTGCTTTTAGCCCCAGGAGGACATCTCCTCCAGCTGGCTTATCGACACACGACTGTGTCCTGTTTGCCAAGGGAAGTTATCCCTCTCACCTCTCACCACTGTACATATATATATATATATGTGCACAGTATATATACATACAGTGTCTATATATATGTACATACATTTATGATGACTGAGTAAAAAAGGAAAGAGAAGTTATAGTAAGTATATACATACATAAATACATACATACATACATACATACATACATACATACATATTATGTGTG
>NC_068985.1:51509918-51510403 GCF_001194135.2 Octopus bimaculoides
GGGGGGGGGGGAGGTCATGTCTGTACGTGATCCCTTGTTTGATACTAGGTATGAATATATGAATATACTTATGTATATTAGATAGTTACGTTAGGGCTTTGATAGTGCATAGACGCACACCCGCCATAGGTGCCTATTTTATAGTTCGGCTATTGTTCTATCATGATATAATTCTGTCATGAATTATTTTAAAATCTAATATCTAAGAAAGACTGAGTTAAGATGTAGTCGCTTTAAGAATAATAATAAAAAAAAAAAAAACTAAAGTGCATATATATGTATAGGCGTAGGAGTGGCTGTGTGGTAAATAGCTTGCTTACGAACCACATGATTCCGGGTTCAGTCCCACTGCGTGGCACTTTGGGCAAGTGTCTTCTACTATAGCCTCGGTTCGACCAAAGCCTTGTGAGTGGATTTGGTAGACGGAAACTGAAAGAAGCTCGTCGTATATATTTATATATATATATATATATATATATATATAT
>NC_068985.1:51511364-51513800 GCF_001194135.2 Octopus bimaculoides
CCTCGACCGGGTCGTGTGTTGTGATCTTGAGCCAAACACTTCATGTCACGTTGCACCGCGATCACTTCGACATCCGACACAATGTCGATTTGATGGAGAGAGTGAACTGATGTGCAGCACCAACATTTGACCACTATATATATATATATATATATACAACGGGATTCTTTCAGTTTCCGTCTACCGAATCTACTCACAAGGCTTTGGTCGGCCCGAGGCTATAGTAGAAGACACTTGCCCAAGATGCCATGCAGTGGGACTGAACCCGAAACCATGTGGTTCGTATGCAAGCTACTTACCACACAGCCACTCCTGTATATATAAATAGACCATTTGTGCGGATTGTTCAGCAAGAAATTGCAGAACCATCTTTCTCGGACTATGAGAGCCAACCATAATCATGTATGTATGTATGTATGTATGTATGTATGTATGTATGTATGTATGTATGTATGTATGTACGCACGTATGTATGTGTGTACATGTATGTACGTATTTATGTGTGTACGTATATATGTATGTACGCACGTATGTATGTGTGTACATGTATGTATGTATGTATGTGTGTATGTATGTATATGTATGTATGTCAGTATTCAGTTTTATTTCAAGATTTCTTGCCAATAGAAAAAGGGCCGGTTTCTAATCTAGCTCCAAGGTTTCTTCATTGGAATTTCAACAACATCAACAGGGTATGTATGTATGTATGTATGTATGTATGAACGTACGTATGTATACGTGTAGATTTGTATGTTTTGTTTTATGTATGTCTTCTCATGAATATATTTGCGTATCTAGACGTGCTCATATGTACTTAAATGATAAACTTCTGAAAAGTTTTACAGATTTTTACAGGAGTGGCTGTGTGGTAAGTAGCTTGCATACGAACCACATGGTTTCGGGTTCAGTCCCACTGCGTGGCATCTTGGGCAAGTGTCTTCTACTATAGCCTCGGGCCGACCAAAGCCTTGTGAGTGGATTCGGTAGACGGAAACTGAAAGAATCCCGTCGTATATATGTATATGTATATATATATATATATATGTGTGTGTGTGTGTGTGTGTGTGTGTGTGTGTGTGTGTGTGTGTGTGTGTGTGTGTGTGTATATGTGTGTATATGTTTGTGTGCCTGTGTTTCTCCTCCTTGCCCCAACATCGCTTGACAACTGACGCTGGTGTGTTTACGTCCCCGTAACTTAGCGGTTCGGCAAAAGAAACCGATAGAATAAGTACTAGGCTTACAAAGAATAAGTTCTTACAAAGAATAAGATTTGCTCGACTAAAGGCGGTGCTCCAGCATGGCTACAGTCAAATGACTGAAACAAGTAAAAGAGTAAAAAGAGTTCCAGTGATGGCTTGGATCGAACCATTGAGCCATGTATTTTCATTAAGTGCAGCTGATCCTCAGTACTCTTTGGTACCACACTGTTTCAAATGTTTTGATTCTGGCAATGTTACTTTCCCTTAGGGTCTAGCTTTCTGTCTATACAATGCAACAGGCCGCCAAACTAGTATCTTCAGAAGCTTAAATTCGATGTCCTTGTTAAAAATTCTATCTTTCTAGATTCTATTGGCTGATTTTTTTTTAACGCTGATCTTAGTACTCTGAGCCGTGGTCTTATTTCATAACCTTTTTCGAAATAACAACACCTTTCTGTTCAGTTTTATTAATATTTACATTTATCTTCAAAAGATGTCCTATTAACAACTCTTTTCATTTCAGTTCCTTTTCTCTCTTTCCTCGATGAAGTTCAATTAATATCTGTTTCTGATGCATTGAATGCAAAGAAGCGCCTTTATTTTTTCTAGGGAAGATCATAGCAAGTTATCAAACAATGAAATTAAAATGGTGTTAAATAACACCTTGATTGCTCGTGTGTAGGTCATTGGAAAGTAGGCTTTTCTCCATCACTCGCCCTCTTTCTCTCTCTCTCTCTCTCTCTCTCTCGTTTTTACTGACTTCACATGGACGTGCCTCTGTGTATGTATGTATGTGAGCGTGTGTGTGTGTGTGTTGTGAGCGTGTGTGAGCGCGTGTAAATATGTGTTTTGAGTGTCTCTTTTTCTCTGACTGCTAATGTGCGTGTGTCTATTCTCTCTGAGTGTGTGTGTGTGTGCGTCTGAGTGTGCATTTCCGTATGTGTGTGTGTGTGTGTGTGTGTGTGTCTGAGCGCGCACATCTCAGTGTGTGTGTATGTCATTCTTTTTCACATGTGCGCACGCACACACACACACACACACACACACACACACACACACACACACACACACAACCGTAGTTATATTAATAAAACTATTATTCACATCAGCAACGCCAGAGGTAAATATTATTCACATCAGCAACGTCGTTCCAAAGATAATAGCTGACGGGAAGAAGGAAAGACTGGTTGACGACGGCGATGAGTATAGTATGGCGGAGGTTAATGGTGGTGGTGGC
>NC_068985.1:51513944-51515323 GCF_001194135.2 Octopus bimaculoides
GTGGATGAACAAAGAAAAAATTTGGGGTAGTAACGACGACGACGACAATGATAACGATGATGACGACGACGACGATGGTAATGATGACAACGGCGGCGGCGGTGACGACGGCGACGATGATGGTGACAAAGACGACAATGATGATGATGATGATAACGATGACGATGATGACGAGGACGACGACAACGAAAATCACGACAACGATAATGGTGACAATAGCGATGATAACAACAGCAACAACTTCAACAAGATTAGCAATTTCGGGGGTGTGGGGGTAAGTCGATTACATCGACCCCAGTACGCAACTGGTACTTATTTTATCGAACCCGAAGGAATGAAAGGCAAAGTCGACCTCAGCGGAATTTGAACTCAGAAAGAACGTCAAGACGGACGAAATGCCGCTAAGTATTTCGCCAGCTCGCAGCCTTAATCGTAAGTAATATTATTGATATTTACCTAATAATCAAAGGAATTGCTTAGTAAAATCGTTTCTATTTCTAATATTCTCATTCTGTTCCTGGCACAATGGTTCTCAGCCACGTAGTTTTCATATTGGGGAACAGTTGATAGTCAGATGGGATCAAATCAGGAGAATAGGGTGGATGATCAACCAGTTCAAAACCAATCACGCACAGCAGCCTCTGAAACCAAGGACTTGCGTGCTGGAGTATTGTTCTCAGGGAACAAGACCCCTTTTGTCAGTTTTCCTGGGCGTTTGATCTTGATAGCCTTTCGTAACTGCCTCGGCAAGTTGGCATAGCACCCTCCATTGATGGCATGGCCTTTTTGAATAAACACAATTTCTTTTGCAATCGAAGAAACTGTGGCCATCGCCTTCCCTGCAAATGAAACGACCTTGGCCTTCTTTGGAGCAGGTAGGAGGGGTGTTTCCAGTACATGGATTATCTTTTTGCCTCTGGGTCAAAGTGATGAACCCAGCACTTATCCTGGGTTAGGAAACAAATTCAACAACTTCAAACACCAATGTATTGCAAAAAATGTATATGTACAAAGAGATGTAGTGTGTGCGTGCGTGTCTGTGTGTTTACACACACATATATGTACATACATGCATGCATACATATATCCACACACACACAATATATACTCATTTTCCTTCATGCCTACACAACGTCCAGAACGTATTATGAATGAACAGACGCTTTATTGTTTGAATACTCGCTATACCGTGGGCACCCCACGAATTATTGTTACTGAGTCGGCGGTATTTGCCTTTCATCCTTTCAGGGTCGATTAACTAAGTACCAGTTACGCACGTGATCGAATATCCCCCTCCCCCAAAGTTCAGGCCTTGTGCCTAGAGTATTGTTATTATTATGATTATTGAGTGAGAAAGCAGTGCATGCCATCAAAGTGAC
>NC_068985.1:51515333-51515806 GCF_001194135.2 Octopus bimaculoides
CCTAGCAACACTATTTTCTGAAGTTCTCCCACGTTAACACTGCAAGGGAGGTTGTGGAGCTGCTTATCAAGGCCCTTTTTAATTAGCCCTAATGCTCCAATCACCACTGGTGCTGTGCTGCTTTTCATTCCCCATTATTATTGTTATTCTTCTTCTTATTATTATTGTTGTTGTTATTATTATTATTATTATTATTATTATTATTATTATTATTATTATTATTATTATTATTATTATTATTATTTTATGTTTGACTTTTGTTTTGCATTTGTACAAGTTGGATCCAAGTCTCACCCAGAGACCTCAAGAGACAACAAGTTAGAAGTTCATGTAGGTGTTATGCCTAGGGTACCATATATTTGGATTTGTACAGTTTTGTTCAAGTGAATGTTTAAGAAACCATAAGAAAATTATGTGTTTGCTTTAAAATTTGAGATCACATAGACAGTATTTTACGTAGGATATGGGCAGTT
>NC_068985.1:51516738-51518068 GCF_001194135.2 Octopus bimaculoides
GTGGTGGTGGTGGTGGTGGTGGTCGTCGTCGTCGTAGTAGTAGTAGTATAGGAACAAACTCTATTATGTATGTGTGCATTCAGGTATGTATGTATTATGTGTGTGTATTAATATCTGAATATAACAATGTCTGTAGCTCAATAAAAGACACGTAGAAAGTATAAAATGTCCGACCTCGTAAATAAAATAGATATTTCCCATTGAGCCAGATTAACACTTGAATCCTTGTCATATGAACAACACAACTACAATTAGACAGCATGCGATAACAATGTATTTGCCTTAGTGCACATAAATAATATATGATGAGTTACAAACATAGACATAAGGCCATAAATTTGCAACGTCGGTTATATTATTGATTATATCGGTCTCAATACTTCATTGATACTTTATTTTATTGACACTTGAACAATGCATGACAAGGTTGAATTTCTGATGATAGAGGAGCATGAAATACAGCAAGGTATTTGTTTGGAGTTTTATCGGTCCTGTCAACACTCGGTGTTATAGAGCTAATGGGAAAGCTTCAATGTGATCGGACTATATATATCGTCATGCTGGTAACTATATATTCTCGTGAAGGGAACTAATATACATATACACATGCGCCCATACACACACACAAAACGCATATAGATGTATCTATGTATGTATGTGCGTGTGTATACACACATAGAAGGGAAATAAAGAAAGCTTTACAAAAAAGTTTTACAATGACTTTTATATTTCTTGGATTGCGTCTTTCTGAGGATGGGCTTTTGCGCCCGAAATATAAAAGCTTTTGTAAGACTTTCTGTATTCTTAGAAACTTTCTTTATTTGCCTTTCCTTTTTCTACTTCTGTACTACAATGCTTCAAGCGAACTACAACGTTCTTTTTTGTATATATATATATATATACAAAATATGCCTCATCTTCGAAACGCCTAGTTTAGAATAGAGGCAGTTGTGTGAGTGTGTGTGTATATTTGTATATATGTTTGTATGTATGTATATACATATGTGTGTATGCGTATATGTGGAGGCGCAATGGCCTAGTGGTTAGGGCAGCAGACTCGCGGTCATAAGATCGCGGTTTCGATTCCCAGACTGGGCGTTGTGGGTGTTTATTGAGCGAAAACACCTAAAGCTCCACGAGGCTCCAGCAGGGGATGGTAGCGAACCCTGCTGTACTTTTCCACCACAACTTTCTCTCACTCTTTCTTCCTCTTTCTGTTGTACCTGTAATTCAAAGGGCCAGCCTTATCACACTGTGTCACGCTGAATATCCCCGAGAACTACGTTAAGGGTACACGTGTCTGTGGAGTGCTCAGCCACTTGCACGTTAA
>NC_068985.1:51521069-51525071 GCF_001194135.2 Octopus bimaculoides
TATTGTATGTTTTTGTGTGGTGAGCGTCTGCGCAGTTACTCCACATGCAGGAAACAGTAACTAAATCTTTAGATCATACCCTACCCTACTCTTAAAAAAAAAAAAAAAACTTGGGGTCACATTGGATAATATAATTGTCTTTCAAAGCAGTAGTCAGATCTCCCTCAAATCACACTTTATAACGTCATATAAAAAAAGGTTAAACATTAGATAATGCAGATCTTTTATTGTAGATCTTTACACCATGAAATCTTTCTGAAATCCGGAGAGGTTTACATATATTAAAAGGGAAATCTTATAGTAGTTCTTGACCAAAACGATCGAAGAAGGTAAGTCAGATAAACAAAGGAGCTTCTCTGCGGTAGTTCTATCATCATTTATGGTTTAGTGTGTAACAGTTATATGCGGTTGTTTATTGATGTGTCATGCTCCAGCTGAGACATAGACGGATTAGAGTTCGAATGTCGAGCGTAACCAAGAGTGTAATGGATTTGTTGAAGAGTCCATAGAATGAAAGACTGGAAAATAATAATTTGTTGAAATAGCTTTTAGTTTATTGTAACCATATAAAAGACAACTCTTTCGAGTTGTACAAAGATTAGTTGAAGTTCTGTTGTCCATTTCATAGGCAGTTGTATTCATCTATGTATCCGCTTGGATACATAGATAGTTGAAGGATGGTGAAAAGTAAGAGAATTTACATCTTTAGGTTGACGAGTAGAGATATTCTCTCGATGACATCATGAGAGAAGAGTTCCTTTGGCTAGGCGCCAGGCGAAAAGGGATGCTCTTCGGTGAGCCACTGACAGAAAGAGAAAGAATTTAATTTGAGTTCTGTATTTATAATATTTCCCTACTTAAATTAGGTCAGGCTAAACAAAGGATTTTTGTCTGTTATCTGGTCTGAGCTGTATTTAACCTAGGGATCTTCAGGAAACGATAGTACTTATTGAAATATGACTGTTGCTCTCACAAATTTCTTAATGTAAATGCCGAGATTAATCATATGTTATAAAAGAGAAGCAGACCTGTCTGTCTATCCGTCACAACATCTATTAGAGGGAAGGAAAGAAGCGTGTGCGTGCATGTGTGTGTGTGTGTGTGTGTGTGTGTGTGTGTGTGTGTGTGTTTCAGTGCCTTTCAACATACAGGCAATGACTTTCACTTTGAACAATTTATGAAGGTACGTGTATGATTAACAAATAAAGTTACCGACAGAGTAACAACGGGCAATAACCTAGTAGAAACTAGTTTCCAAAAGTAAATTAAATTAAGTTTCGAATCCTGGTTAAGAATCCAGGAAGCAATTCACTTCAAGCGTCCAAAAGAGTGTACTTGGCTAAAAGCACTCGAGCTCCAGGAAATTGTATTCAACTGTGGACCGTTTTAAGTCGAACACCCAAGAAATAGCAGTCAAGTTTCCTTGAAATCACACCATACTATCTTAGAAAAAAGGTTATGTTAGACAAGATCCCCTAAAATATATGGATGGCCACGGTTAGAATGCTTTTGATCATAGTACTGCTGGATCAGAACTGAACTGGGGCTAAAAGACAACAGTAACAACACGAAAAAATTCCGCTCGTAATAATTTTTCCCCCATCGAAGATGTGTTATAGGAATAAACTAAACCAGTCAAGGACACTCCGAATGAAAAGTTACCATGAGTTATCTTTCGTAGTGCAGCCCGCCTTATGATGAGTCATGTCTCATGCATCCTGCTTTTCGAAAAATGTTGCTTATGCCTGGATTAAATTATAATTTCTTTGCTGATTCCTATAAACAAGACTTCGTGCTCCTGTGGGATTTGTCGATCCAGCGGGATAGCTTCGACTGAGGAGACACACAACGTGGTCGAAACACTGTGGTGTCTCAGAGCCCCTTTACACCGGTGAATCGCGTGTCTTATGCTCACACATCGTCTTAAGCAGTGGTTTTCAACCATCTTTTTACCTATGAATCCTCCTTAATTCCTGTTTTTCTTGGTTGGATCCTCATAGCCATTCAATGTTTAAAAACATCTCATTATATTCTTTGTAATTAAATCCCATTAGGAATTGTATTAAAAAAATTGCTAAAATATTTTGTGCATTGTAGAAGTATAATCAATTTATTGCACATAAATTTTAACTACAAAAAGTTACATGGACCCTAAGAGTCATGTGGACCCCAGTTGAGAACCACTGGTTAAATGGGAGTGGTGTTCTCCGAAGACGAAAAGCACCAGTGATCAGATATTGACGTATGAAATGTATTAAGAATGAATATGAAACGGATATATGCACCAAATAAATGATGTGGAGAAAAATATTAGTTCATGTGGTCTTTATTTTACCGTTACAATATAAGAATCAACTTTTTCGTGTTGTAGAAATATCAGTTAAGTTCTATAGTTCATTTTCTAAGTAGTTATATTCATCTATGTGACTGCTAGAAGGCGGAAGGTAAAAGAAGAGAGAGAGAAAGAGTAATAGAATTTACCTCCCTGGATTGACAAGTAGAAAGCGTGGAAGCTGTATGGTCCCTCGGTGACAAGCCATTAGTGAAGGGGGTAAAACATGGAGAAAAAGAGAGATGATCTTCCAGCGAAGGGCCGAGTGAAAGAGGTAGAATTGAATCTGGGTCCTGTATTGAGAATATTTTCCTAGTCAAATTAGGCCAGGTTAAACAAAGGCTTTTTCGCCTGTTATATACTTTGAACTAAGTCTCACACAAAATGGCCTTAAGTTTAACAGTTGACTCTCAGGAATGCTGAGAACAGTAGGATGGAATTCGTAGAAAAATCTAGGCAGGGTTCGGATCCTGGCTAAGAGTACAGGAAGCGATTTGCTACAAATATATACGTTATTAACTAGACTTTAGAACACACCTTACGTATACTTATTTATTTATCTTTCGCTTCATTCTGTCGTTGGATTCTGGTCATGCTGGAGCACTGCCTTGACCGGTTTTAGTCGAACAAATCAACCCCGGGACTTATTTTCTTAAGTCTGACACCTATTCTAACAGCATTTTTGTTGGAATTAAGTAACGGAGGCATAAGAAAGCCCCCCATGGCTGTCAGGTGGTGGTACTGAGACATTCACAAACACGCACATAAACCTTATCCTCGACTTACGACCGAGTTCCAATTCCGACTGACAGGTCATAAGTCGATCTGGTCGAATGTCGGATTTATATTTTTCTATTCTATTTTCATTCAAACGCAATTGATGCTTGAAAGCGAGCGAGTGAGAGAGAGTGGCAGGCGCAGTGGATGCCTAGGTCTGAGGGAGGCATCTGCGTTGCCAGATGCTGCCATAATTATCGTACGGGCAGCTGCCCAACGTCCGAAGATCAATTTTTAAAATTTATTTATTTTTCCATTTCCTTATTTTTTGTGGTCGTAAGTCGCATAGGTCGTAAGTCGCATAAGTCGTAAGTCGCATAGATCGTAAGTCGCATAGGTCGTAAGTCGAGGAGGTGTACATACATGTATACATATCCCATCACACACACACACACACACTTACATACATACATAGTCCGACAATAGCTTAGGTGCCAACAACATTCTTGTATAAGAATAGTAAATTTGTACTCTACAGAAGTATAAAGTAATCCATCGGCTGAATATAAAATTGTTTTTATTATAACTAAACACAAAAACAAACATCTCTATATATGTGTGTGTGTACGTGTGTGTGTGTATGTGTGTGTGTGTGTGTGTGTGTGTGTGTGTGTGTGTGTGTGTATAGGCACAGGCGTGGGTGCCTGGTAAGAAGCTTGCTTCCCAACCACATGTTTCCGAGTTCATCCCCACTGCGTGGCATCTTGGACAAGTGTCTTCAACTATAGCCTCGGTCCGATCAAAGCCTTGTTAGTGGATATGGTAGACGGAAACTGAAAGAAGCCAGTTGTGTGTTTGTGTCTGTGTTTGTCTCCCAACCCACCATCGCTTGGTGTGTTTACATCCACGTAAATTAGCAGTTCGGTAAAAGAGACCGATAGAATAAGTACAGG
>NC_068985.1:51526038-51526540 GCF_001194135.2 Octopus bimaculoides
GACATGCATTCTCTCCTGATGATTCCATAAACTTGCTAGTATCTGCAAGTTGTCTACAGAAAACATACATATGTAGTGTCATAGGCCAAAAACATTTTTAACTTCTTGGCTAGTGCGAGCCCAGTGCAATATCACATCTCCACTCTTGCAGTATTACTTGTCAAAAGTGAAACAATAACATCTCTATTGTAATGTCAGATATTTTCACTTTAATACTTTCATTTTAATACTGAAACTATTAAAGTGAAACTATTATCTCACATATATACAGGCATATATACATATATACATGCATACATATATACCCCAATACACACACACATACACACACACATATATACGAAGGTGCAGGTGTGGCTGTGTGGTAAGAAACTTGGTTCCAAAACACATGTTCCTTCGTTCAGTCCCACTGTGTGGTGACTTGGCATGTGTCTTCTGCTATAGCCTCAGACTAGCCAAAGCCTTGTGAGTGGATTTCGTAGACAGAAAGTGAAAGAAATCA
>NC_068985.1:51526550-51528729 GCF_001194135.2 Octopus bimaculoides
TGTATGTACGTACGTATGTATGTATGTATGTATGTATGTATGTATGTATGTATGTATGTACATATGTAAGTGTATATGTGTCTCTTTGTCTCTGTGTTTCTCCCTCATCACTGCTTCACAACTGGTGCTCGTTTATTTACATGCCCATAACTTACTGGTTCGACAAGAAGAGACTGATAGAATAAGTACCAGGCTTATGAAAATAAAAAAAAGCACAAGGCAGTGTCTCATATTTTTGTTTGCCCACTCAGTTGTCTCTATCAATCTATCTATTTGTTTGTGTGTATATCTATCTATCTATCTATCTATCTATCTATCTATCTATCTATCTATCTATATATATATATATATATATATATATAATACACACACATACACATATACATGTATGTATATGTGCATATTCATATCTATTATACAAAAGTCAATGTCTTTATGTGTGTTCGTGTGTTACTTATACATTCGAAAACTACTGCACCGATCCTAATGAAATTTGGAACACAAAATCCAAGCCTAGGGAGAAGGGTAATGCTGTGTATTTCATACAATTTCATGGACCAAAATTACTGAATGGATCCTATGATATTTGGAACTTAGATTCAACGCATAAGGGCGAGTATAATGCAATATGTTTGGTTTGAATTTGAGAAGGCTTCAAGGGGGCAAAACCCCCATGAAAATTCATAAATTTTCGATGTTGATGAAATTTCAACCATGGGTAATTGACACACATCAAGAAGTATTCCCAAAGTTTCCACTTCTCATGAGGATTCTAAGACCCCCTAATGGGGGCCTTAACTCCCAAATTTTAGTCATTATTTTATGATCCAAAACTAGGTCAAAAGTACTGAATGGATCTTTATGATATTTGGAAATTATATTCTCTGCATAAAAGCCATAACACCCATGAAAATTCATATATTTTGACTGTTGATGAAATTTTAACCATAGATATTAGAAAAAATGAAGTAATATTTCTAAAATTTCATCTTCTTAGAAGTTAGAAAGACCCCTTCATGGGGACTTAACACCCACAATTTAGTCATTTTTATCTAAGCAAAGACGAATACAGTTGTACTCTTGGAAGCTGTAGGGTCACCCGAGCATGAAAGATGAGCATTATTTGTAATTCAATGTTACAACAGTGTAAGAGTTTGCTTTGAGATATACTTAGATTGTGATTTCTGCAATGTGGTGCCTAAATTGTCAAGTAAATGACAGGCATCTTTGCCTCCACTGATTCAGTTGCAAAGTGTCGAGTAAAGTTATTTGGTTGCAGACCTCCTTTGAGTCTTTTTATTATCACTGGGACACACATAGTCCCCAGATGGTAACATTGATTTCAAGGCCTTCCCAGATGAGTGACTGGTTATTCAAAGGCATTTATAGATTGTAAATTTATTCTGTCCAGTTACCTATCGGTATAGCGGTCATTTGCAAACTCCAGAGGTGACACTTTCATTTCTCCTTAGCCCTCACGCCACGCAGTTGTTTATGTTTATTTGAGTTGGGTCACGCCCTTCCAATTGCTATAGATCGGTAATGCATCTTACGGTTGTGTCTGTCACCTGTATGGTGAGGAATCCTACATTGGGAGTGGTAACGATTAGGGTAGGGTAGCTGACTGCTTATTGTGATCATTCGTCTTTTGGTTTCCTATAGCTTTGCTCTCTTTTACAAACCCAGGAAACATACAGATATTTCCTATTTCAAAGAAATTCAAACAATAGATATAAGACCCAAGTTAAAAAGATTCTCAGCAATTCAACTTCTCTGGTTGACATTAAGACACCCACCCCCAATAGGGGCCTTAACTCCCACATCTTAGAGCTCTATGACATCCATTTTTCAGGAGTAAAATCCTTTTAACAGGTTCCATTAGATTGGAATTTTGGAATCTGCGCATAAAGATCAATAGTATGGGATACATGTGTCATGATTAAAATTTTTTAGGGTGTGTAAAGAGGGAAAGAACGCTCATCTGCAATTTTGATGAAATTCGAATCATAGGTATTCCAGTTCATTAGAGAAAATGTAACAGAAAAGTCTAATAATTCTTCAATTGAATATAACACGGGCAACGCCGGGTATCTCTGCTAGTGTATATATATATATATATATATTTAGAGAATTAACATATATATATATATATATATATATATATATATATATATATATA
>NC_068985.1:51528896-51531119 GCF_001194135.2 Octopus bimaculoides
GGTATTTCGTCTGCCACTGCGTTCTGAGTTCAAATTCCGCCGAGGTCGACTTTGCCTTTCATCCTTTCGGGGTCGATAAATTAAGTACCAGTTACGCACTGGGGTCGATATAATCGACTTAATCCGTTTGTCTGTCCTTGTTTGTCCCCTCTGTGTGTAGCCCCTTGTGGGCAGTAAAGAAATAGGTATTTCGTTTGTCTTTTCGTTCTGACTTCAATTTCCGCCGAAGTCGACTTTGCCTTTCATCCTTTCGGGGTCGAAAGGATGTATACTGGGATCGATGTAATTGACTCTCCAAAAATTTCGGGCCTTGTGCCTAGAGTAGAAAAGAATATATATATAAAACACACACATATATTGTATATTTATATGTATGTCTGTGCGTATATATATATAAATATATATATACATATTTACACATATATGTAAATATTCATACACACATATGTTTTATGAGTGTGTGTATGTGGGAGTGTATATATCCTTGTATTACATGTATGTGTGAGTGTGTGTAAATATATATGTATATATATATATCCTCTCCATATATATGCATGCGTATGTGTGTGTGTGTTTGTATGTATACATCCGAAGACAGACAGGCACACACACACACATACACTCCTCTACACACACATTTATATGCAATCTTAGAAAGCAGCCTCATGCGCCAAAGAAACCGTTAGGCTCGCGCAGATAGGACACAAACCGTTGGACGCGCACACATACAGACGCAGATGCTTACGTATGTGCATATGTGTGTGTGTGTGTGTATATGTGTGTACGTGAGTGCGTGTGCGTATGTGTGTGTGTGTGTGTGTATGTATGTGTGTTATCCCGAATTTAATAAGTAACATCACCAAAGACGTCACGATAGCGAATATCTCTGAAAGATTTTAGAATGTTTCATTGGCGAAATATCCGGATGTAGAGTCTTTGCTTCTCTTGGAATTTTTTATCAGTTTATCTCCTTGATCCAGTTTACATTCAATTTACGCATATATACATATATATGTATATTATATACCAATGGACCTAAACTAAGACAATGGACTTAAACTATAGGACGGACAAACTTTACCAAATGTTTTATTAGTCTAACGCTTTATAGGAGAAAGGGAACGAGTCATTTTTTGAGAAAAATATTTATAAATCCTTACTTGGATATGTGTACAAAAATATTCATGTCAACCAGGAAGGAAAAGATAAATCAGAACATTTTATATATATTTTAAATGTCTCTGTGTCTTATACTGTGCACCACTTTCTACTGAAACAGCAAACAGAATTTTGCAAAAGTTTCATTGCCATATATGGGTAATTAGCTTCTTTAGTTGTTCTGTCTACCTATCTATCTATCTATCTATCTATCTATCTATCTATCTATCTATCTATCTATCTATCTTTCTATCTATCTATCTGTGTTTGTGTGTCTATCTATCTGTCTGTCTGTCTTTCTGTTTATCTATTTATACACACCCCTACTCCACCCCACTCACACACATATACATCACGCATCCAATACCAAACTACCAGCATGGTGGATGATGATGAAGACACCAAATCTATTTCCCCAGACTGTTTGGACACAACAAGGAACTACGTCAACATGGTTTTCTGTTGTTCTTACTCTTCTCTTAAAGCGGATGACGGTAGTGAGATTGTCGTCAATAAAGATGACGTTGCTACCACCCCTCCTGTTCCGGCAACTGACCCTCTTGATACTGCTGTTGAAGATGACGGAAGTGGTGATGACGTTGATCGCGCTGCTGCTAAAACTACTTCGGCTACTGTTAATATTGCAGAGGATGTCCCTGCCATTGCTGATCCTAATCCTAATGCTGTTGGTGATCCTAATCCTAATGCTGTTGGTGATCCTAATCCTAATGCTGTTGGTGATCCTCCTACTGTTGCTGCTATCCATAACGTGGTTAACAATTCTGTTGATGAGAGTGTACGAAAGCAATCAAGGGTCAGTTGGTCAGACCAGAAGGTGATTATAGAGGATAAAAAGAAGAAGAAAGCAGGAAAAAAAGGAAATCCCTTCTAGCTACAGCTTTATAAACGTCTTATTTGGTTCCTTTCTTACAGTTGTTTGGTAGTTGGCCGTACTTGGCCGTACAGTGGAGATACGAAAGAGTTTTTTTTTTACATTCAAGAAGGAAACTGCACCTTCACACACACACACACACACACACACACACACAGACACACAGACACACA
>NC_068985.1:51531133-51534918 GCF_001194135.2 Octopus bimaculoides
ACACACACACACACACACACACACACACACACACACACACACACACACACACACAAATGATACAAACGTGCGCAAGACTATTGTGTAATACATGACTGTTAAGTAACACAGAGCTTTCGACATGCATTGTGCAACATAGAACTACCACCACGTACATTATATAGTACCAGTATGCTACCAGTATGCTACAGGTGTTTAGCGGAATGTACTACAGCACTAATAAGAGAAACTGACATACCTCATTGTTACAAACATTTATTGGTGTATTACAGTACTAAAAACAAGTATGAATGTACTACAGCACAAAGGACAGATATATATTTTCCATAATGCCAGGAACATCCTTGGGTGTACTACAGTACAAAAAGAAGCAGATATCAATGTACCGCAATGATTGGAATATCTATGGATGTACCACAGTACATCGAAATCAACGCACCAAATGGCCAAAGTTCTGGATAAATAACAGAGCTGAAAATACGAGTGTTATAAGGATACATCAACCTACCTCATGATATATTCACTGTACCTCAGTGTGTTCAAGGTGGGTGGAAACGCTACAATATGTGCTATCGCCCATAAATACAGTCCGAACAACTATTATTATTGTTATTATTACAAGTGACATCCAATAATGTGCTATAAAACTTCTTGTATCCATAAATGAACCACAAATCTATTAATATATACGAATGTATGGAATAATACCAACGTAAAAGAGAACGACCAATATATGCGGGTATTCAAAAGAACTGCCCATGTATATTATGTAACACAGACCTAGAAGCATAATTATGTATCACAGACGTACCAGTATACTTTATACAACACAGAACTGTTATGTAACACAGAACTACTGAGTAAAACAGAACTCTAATGCAACACAGAAATCTCGACATACATTGTGCAACATAGAACTACGGCTATACATTATGTAACACAAATATACCAAAATACACGATGTAATACAGAATTTCCAACATATATTATGTAACATAGACCTACTAACACACATAATGTAACACAGACCTACCAAAATGCATTGTGTGTAACACAGACCTACAAATATGCATTGTGTGTAACACAGACCTACAAATATATTTTATGTAACACAGGACAGATACGTAACTCAGAACTGTTGTGCAATACGGGATTATTATGTAACACAGAACTCTCAGTATAGTGTGCGTAACATTGAACTACTGCATTATACAATTAAAAAAATCTGCCAATATACATCATGCAACACAGAACTACCAACCAAGCAGAAACCCACCACCATACATACATTAAGTAACACAGAAACTAACGTAGATCATTTTATCACAGAATTACAGTATAGATTTACAGCCAAAACTCTTGATAAAATCTCCTGGCATGATACACATGAAAAAGCATCATTGTTAATCTTTGAATTGAACCGTCCAGCGTTGCATGTCATCCAATGTTTATAGTCGTTATAAATACACCATATCTTGCTGTTGTTGCTGAGTTTCGTCGATAATTTATTCTATCGAAAAGTTTGTTGTAAGATCTTATATTTTCCTCCCTATATTAGCAATCAACAAATGTCTCTTTCAATAATAATGGTTTCAAATTTTGATGCAAGGCCTGCAATTTTAGGAGGAAGGGTTTGGTCGATTACGTCGACCTTAGTGCTAAACTGGTCCTTGTTTTATCGTCCCCGAAACGATTAAGAGCAAATTTAACCTCAACGGAATTTGAACTCAGAACGTAATGAATCGAAATAACGCGAAGCACTTTGTCCAACGCGTTAACGATTCTGCCAGCAATGAGAATTATATAATAGTTCTTTCTTCTGTAGGTACAAGGCTTGAAATTTTGAGACAGGGGTTATAGTTGATTACATCGACTCCAGTGCTCAACTGGTACTTATTTTATCGAACCCGAAAGGTAAAGTCTGCCTCAACGGAATTTTAACTCAGAACGTAAAGGATGGGATGAAATACCACCAGGCATTTTGTCCACTGTTTTAACAATTCCACCAGCTCCTCCTGCGACTCTGGACCAAACATGTTCGTACGTGCAACGTCGAGCGACATTAGAGATAATGCAAAATGGACCAACACCACAACCAATGAGCCTTTTGAGAAGTTATAAACCTTCCTGAAACATCTTATTTCCTAACCTTAACCGACATCGTTGACAAGAAAACATTCTTTATTATTCAGTCGGAACTTCCTTAGTTTGTATGTCATACAAGCAGGTTTGCTAATAACTTCCTTATATATTCATTTCAAATTTTGGCAGAAGGCCAGCAATTTCGGTTGAGGGATAAGTCGATTACATCGACCCCGAGAGAATGGATGGCGGAATTTTAACTCTGAACGTAAGGACAGACGAAATGCTGCCAAGCATTTATTTTACCCGGCGTGCTAACGACTGTCAGTCATCTCGCCGCCTTTAACTCCCTTCTAGATTAACAACCAATGAACGAAGATTTCTTTCAATGATAATTAAAACTGAATATTCTTATTTTTGCATTCTATGATAATAACAAACTCTAGACCAAACCTTTTCTATGTGCAATGTCGAGCGACGTTAAGGAGAATTCAAAATACTCTAACGCCTTCAGTGAGGGTTTTAAGAAGCAATAAACCTTCTTAAAGCATCTTGTAACCAACCACCTCAAGGGATATCGTTGATAAAAGAAAATTTCTACTATTATTCAGCTACAATTTCCTCAATTTATGTTTCTTTGAGGCAAGTTTAGTAACCTCCTCCTATATTATCTATCAACTATATATATTCTTTTCTACTCTAAGCACAAGGCCCGAAAAGTTTTGAAGAGGAGGCCAGTCGATTAGATCGACTCCAGTATGCAACTGGTACTTAATTTATCCACCCCGAAAGGATGAAAGGCGGAATTTGAACCAAGAACGTAAAGTCAGGCGAAATACCACTAAACATTTCGCCTGGCGTGCTAACGTTTCTTATTTCATTATTGCCCACGAGGGGCTACACACAAAGGGGACAAACAAGGACAGACAAACGGATTAAGTCGATTATATCTACCCCAGTGTGTAACTTGTACTTATTTAATCCACCCCGAAAGCATGAAAGGCAAAGTCGACCTCGGCGGAATTTGAACTCAGAACGTAGCGGCAAACGAAATACCGCTAAGCATTTCGCCTGGCGTGCTAACGTTTCTTATTTCGTTATTGCCCACAAGGGGCTAAACATAGAGGGGACAAACAAGGACAGACAAAGGGATTAAGTCGATTACATCGACTCCAGTGCGTAGCTGGTACTTAATTTATCGACCCCGAAAGGAGGAAAGGCAAAGTCGACCTCGGTAGAATTTGAACTCAGAACGTAGCTGCAGACGAAATACAGCTAAGCATTTCGCTCGGCGTGCTAACGTTTCTGGCAGCTCGCCTTCAACTATATATACTATATTATCTATATTATCTATAACTATCATTGGAAGTCAATGACAATTGTTTCAAATTTTGGCACAGTGCTTGCAGTTTTTTTTTTTTTTTTTTTTTTTTTGAGGAGAGGAGGAAGTCAATTACATTGACATCTGTTTTTGATTGAACTGATACTTATTTAATCGACCCTGAAAGGGATGGAAGGCAAAGTTGACCTTGGCGGAATTTGAACTCAGAACGGACAAAATATCGCAAAGCATTTTGCCCGTGTGCTAACAATTCTGCTAGCTCATCATTTCCAGTGATTAACCCTTTTTGCTATAGGCACAAGGCCTGAAATTTTTGGGAAAGGGGATGGTCGATTATATATGACTGATACTTATTTCATCG
>NC_068985.1:51535518-51537657 GCF_001194135.2 Octopus bimaculoides
AAAAGACCTCGTGACCATCCACCTCAAGAAACATAGTTGATAAATGACCATTCTCAACTATTCTTCACCTAGGACTTCCACATTGATTTCTTCAAATTTCAAACTTTTTCGAACTTTCTCGAAAATTTCCAAATTTTCCACACTTCTTCATATCTTGAATAAATTATGAACTGTTTCTAATTTCGATGTTGGTTTCTTTTGTTTTTCTTTCTTTCTTTCTTTCTAATGATAGTGTGATGTTGAAAAGTACGATGGTGATGATGATGATGATGATGATGATGATGATGGTGATAGCGTTGATAGTGTTGACGGCGTTGGTGGTGGTAGAGGTGGTAGTGGTGATAGTAAGTATGACTGTGGTTGTGATGGTAGCAGTGACGGTGTTGATGGTATTGTTGGTGATAGTGTGATGGTGATGATGATGGTGGTGGTGGTGGTGGTGGTGATAATAGTAGTGGCATTAGTGATTGAAGGTGATGGTGCTGTTAGAGTCGGCGGTGATGGTGGTCGAGCTGGTTGAAATGATGGTGAAGGTAGTGATGATGATGATGGTGGTGGTGGTGACGGTAGCTTTAGTAGTGATGGTAGTGATGGTAATGATGATAGCAGTGGTGGTGGTGATGATGGCGATGGTGGTAATATTATTTGTAGTGGTGGTGATATCAGAGACGTTAGAATCAGTGATGAAGACGGAGGTGCAGAGCTGATAAAAACTTACATAAAATTTAGTAAACTTATGCCTATCCCATGACCAACATAGATTCTTCAAATCGATTATCCCACTTTACTGAAACCTGAACTTGTTCAAGGCCTCGTTTTATTTCTGAGTTTTTTTTGTTTTTTTTTCATACATTTGAATATACTTTACTTTATAAGAGCTCACTGCGCAAGCGCAAGATTACTTTTGACCAGGGGTTCTTAACCATTTTTTATTTTTGCCTATGGATCCCTTTGATTACTGTTTTACTCTGGTGGACTCCATAGCCATTCGATATTTAAAAAAGTACTTTTATATGTACTTCTTTGAAAATTCCTTTTTTGGTTTACACTCATTCACTTGTGTTCGTTTGCAACAGCACTCTCTCAGAGAACATGTTTCAGTGGCTGGAATCATGCTGAACTCTATAAAACAGTGGTTCCCAAAGTGGGCGGTATTGCCCTGCTGGGGGAGGTGGAAGGTTCCAAGGGAGCATTGAAGAAAAGTGGGGCGATAATGGGGTAGCGATTCATGTAAAATCAACAAAATAATGGGTTCGTTAGGTTAAGCTTTATTTCTGAAAATACAGTGGTTTTGAATTTGCTTCAGAAAGGTCTCTGTTTGTGATGGTTAGCTGGCCTGGATAGCCTGAAAAAATTTAGGGACCACTGCTATAAAACATTAAAAAAACCTGGTTGTTTCTTGCAATAGATACATCTAAAGCAAAAAATTTTTTTCTTGAACGCTTAAAATACTACTGTAGATCCCCAATTTACTATCTTGCTTGCTTGGGCTCCACCAAAAATCTTATATACACTCTCCGGAGGTCACATGGATCCCGGTTGAGAATCACAGCATTTGACAACGATGTCCCGTAATTATGATTTTGCGATTTGAGACTGGTGTCCAATATTCGTTTGGAAATTTGTGATTTTTATGAGTTTGTTATTCTTTTATTCCTTTATTCTTTAATTTGTTTCAGTCATTTGACTACGGCCATGCTGGAGCACCGCCTTAAAAGAATTTTTTTTTTAGTCGAAGAAATCGACCCCAGAACTTATTGCTTGCAAGCCTAGTACTTATTCTATCGGTTATTTTTGTCGAACCGCTAAGTTACGTGGACGTAAACACACCAACATCGGTTGTCAATCGATAGTGGAGGAAAAACACAGACACAAAGATACAGTCACATAAATATACACACACAAACACACACACACGCACACACACACACACACACACACACACACACACACATATATATATATAATAATATTAGGGACAAAATCCAAAATTACAGGTAAAAAACTCAATTAAAATCAATTTATAAAAAATTAAAATTAAATTGAGCCTTATAGATAAAGTATATATAAAATATATAGTTTTAGGGAAAATAACCAATTTTCAAGAACTCATCGATGAAAATCCACTATCACATATAG
>NC_068985.1:51538163-51539438 GCF_001194135.2 Octopus bimaculoides
ATATATATATATATATATATATATATACGGTGGTCTTCATTCAGTTTCCGTCTACCAAATCCACACACAAGTCTTTGGTCAATCAGAGCTATGGTAGAAGATACTTGCCCAAGGTGCTACGCAGTGGGACTGAACCCGGGACCATGTGGTTGGGAAGCAAGCTTCTTACTACACAGTCACACCTCCATATATCATAATATGTGACACAAGGATCGATAAGGATAGTGATACTAGAACGAGTTCATACATAGCTGTATGGTTAAGAAGTTCTATTTGCAGCCATGCGGTTTCGGTTTTAGTCCCAATGTATAGCACCTTGGGCAAGTGTCTTCTACTTTAGACCCGACCGACCAATGTCTTGCGAGTGAATAATCCTGACCTGTTCGCTTAGCCAGCGGGGGATGGCCTCATTCGAAAGCTAAAACGATGCAAAGCGTTGTGATAATCGGTGTATAACAACATACGATAGTTTGTTGGATCGTGTGATTAAAACAAATAGCCAGATGTCTAAAGTAAACGATCTCTTAAAGCGTTCTACTTCGTATTGCTTGTCTCATGTGGCTTCCACTGAACTGAAAATCTATGGATTATTAAGTATAAACTTCCTTTCTCTATATTATGCATCATCAGCCGTTTTGGGCCCGCTTATTTGGTGTCGCAGATTCCATGTTGACTAATCAGACATCAGACGTTTTAATGGTTCTCTCTCTGCCCACTCTGTCTTTCTCTCGCTCACTTGCTAAATTACAGGGATGTAAACAAACCAACATTGATTGTCAAGCAGTGTGGAATAACAAACATAAACACAAAAGGTGACGCATACATACATACATGCATACATACATACATATTTATATCTGACAGGCTTCCACACAGTTTCCGTCAACTAAATTCATTCACGGTATTTGTTTGATACCAAGGTTCTCAAAATTCATAGACTGCGTGCTTTTATTAACAGTAGTATGAAAGGTGCCCTTTTTCTTTTACTTAATAGATGATACCAAACACATTGAATCATACTTTCCACAGTAATTGTTGGATTAGTAACGAGATTGTAGCGAGTCTTCTGTTGAGTTTTGAAATTTCGCACTCAGCTTCCCCAGCTTCGGACCACGGTCTACAATCTATATATATAAAAATGAGAATGTCTGTCTGTCTGTCTGTCTGTCTGTCTGTCTGTCTGTCTGTCTGTGTGAATCCCTAAAACTCGAGAACTACGCAACCAATTTCATTCAAATTTTACAGATGCCTTACTTAGGGTTCCAGTTGTGTTTT
>NC_068985.1:51540224-51541808 GCF_001194135.2 Octopus bimaculoides
TTCTGCAATGTGGTGCATAAATTGTCAAGTAAATGAGACTCATCTTTGCCTCCACTGATTCACTTACAAAGTGTTGAGTAAAATTATTTCGTTGCAGACCTCCTTTGGGTCTTTTTATTATCACTGCGACACACATAGTCCCCAGTTGGTAACATTGATTTCAAGGCCCTCCTAGATGAGAGACTGGCATTCCACTTAATGTCTATGTTCCATGCTGGCATGGATTGGAGAGTTATTAATGTAGAAATATGGTATCGTAGCTACTAACAGTTGAGGGTTGCGTAGTCTAGACGGCGTTTTTAGATTTCATTATTCTCTTTAACCCGGGCAAAGCCGGGTATTTCTGCTAGTACTATCATAAACGTCAAAGCCAGTTATGAAAAATTAATTGTCGTCATGGAAGACTTTAACGCCTACACGAAATTGGCTCAGCTAATGAAATAGACTAGTGTGTAACGAAAGAAACTGTAATCTTACCGTCAAATAGTTTGGTCGAACTTTCTAGAATATCCGTTGGACATTATACAAAGTGGGATTATGAATAGCCAGATAGAACCATCCTAGGCTTTACACGGAACTATGTCACTCAGTTCTGTAATAGATGTTCTCACTTTTTCTGCTTCTTCTGCCTAGAACGATCTGAGGTGTCCCTCGTAGCTATGTCTGTAAGCATTGTCGTAAAGTGTGTTCATTCTTTCTATTTAATTTGTTCTCAATAATTATGAATTTGATTCCTATTTTGCTCTTTAATGCAGTAAAAATGTGTACCTAATCTATTCGATACCTCTTGTATGCTGTTCTATTTATTCAACTATTGCATATGTGTAGATGCAAATGTTCCAAATTAATAAAAATGTATGAAAACTAATACGAATATTAGTGTGGTCATTAAGACGGCGAGCTGGCAGAATCGTTAGCATGCTGGGAAAAACACTGAGAGACATTTTTATCTATGTTTAATGTTTTAAGTTCAAATACAGCCACGGTCGAATTTTCTTTACATCCTTTCGGGAGTCGATGAAATAAGTACCAGTTGAACACTGGAGTCGATGTAATCGATTTATCCCCTTCCCCAAACTTGCTGGCCTCGAACCAAAATTTGAAACCAATATCAGAGTGGTTATAATGACCAACCAAATATTGTTATTCATTGTGTGTGTTGGCACTCCGTCGTTTGCGACGTCGAGGGTTCCAGTTGATCCGATCAACGGAACAGCCTGCTCGTGAAATTAACGTGCAAGTGGCTGAGCACTCCACAGACACGTGTACCCTTAACGTAGTTCTCTGGGAGATTCAGCGTGACACAGTGTGACAAGGCTGACCCTTTGAATTACAGGCACAACAGAAACAGGAAGAAAGAGTGAGAGAAAGTTGTAGTGAAAGAGTACAGCAGGGTTCGCCACCATCTCCTATCGGAGCCTCGTGGAGCTTTGGATGTTTTCGCTCAATAAACACTCACAACACCCGGTCTGGGAATTGAAATCGCGATCCTATGACCGCGAGTCCCCTGCCCTAACCACTGGGTCATTGCGCCTCCACTGTTATTCATTAATAACTACTTAACAACTCTTGGCAAACTTTCAC
>NC_068985.1:51541930-51544511 GCF_001194135.2 Octopus bimaculoides
TCGACTAAAAGGCTAAAAGGTGCTCCAGCATGGCCGCAGTGAAATGACTGAAACAAGTAAAAGAGATTTCGTGTATTGTAAAAGTATAACCAATTTGTTACAGATAAATTTTGTCAGCAAAATCTTATATGTATGTATGTATGTGTGTGTGTATGTGTGTCTGTTTGTCCCCCCCCCCACCAACATTACTTGACCACCGATGGTGCTGTGTTTACGTCCCTGTAACTTAGCGGTTCGGCAAAAGAGACCGATAGAATAAGTACTAGGCTTACAAAGAATAAGTCCTGGGGTCGATTTGCTCGACTAAAAGGCTAAAAGGTGCTCCAGCATGGCCGCAGTGAAATGACTGAAACAAGTAAAAGAGATTTCGTGTATTGTAAAAGTATAACCAATTTGTTACAGATAAATTTTGTCAGCAAAATCTTATATGTATGTATGTATGTGTGTGTATGTATTTATGTGTATGTGTGCGTATGTGTGTGTATGAGTGATGTGTGTCAGTGTATATATATGCGTGCCCGCCATTGTTTTCACATTAAATTCCGATATAATCATAATCTATGTCCGTAGTTCCCAACCGAGGTCCACATGGCCCTTGGGGATCCATATAAAACTTTGTTGTTAAAATTTATGTGCAATAAATTGATAAATTGGAAATTTGAAAAAGAATATGTAATGTGTGTTAGCATATATGTGTGCGCACGAACCATGTCTTCTTTTTTGTTTCACATTAAATTCCGATATAGTCGTCGTCTACACCAGCGCTCCCCCACCCATCCTTTCTTCGCTTGCGATACACTTATATTCTTTTCAAAATTTGGCTGCAAACTTGAACTAAAAATATAGCTAAAAGTATAAGGGAAAAGATTATATTCAGGTTACACTGCGGCACACCTAACATCGTCTCGTGGCACACCAGTGTGCCGCGGCATACCGGTTGCAGAGCACTGGTCTACACCATCTGAAGAGTATTTGTGGAAAATTTTATTAAAAAATGTCCATCTTTCTGAAAGTTATGAAGAAACAAAGTCGACTTATGAGAATTATCCTTAACTCCCCTCCGACCCTTCGAAAACATTTTTCGCAACAGATGCCGATAAATCGTAATCTACACCGATTGAAAGCTATTTTCTCTTTTACCACTTGCTTGTTTCAGTATGCATTTTTTAGAGCCTGGTTCTTGTTCTATCGGTCTCTTTTGCCAAGCTGCTAGACTACGGGGACGTAAGCACACTAACACCGGTTGTTAAGCGGTGGTGGGAAACAAACACAGACACAAAGACACGCACACAAACACACACACACACATACATACACGCACATACACACATACATATGTATATACATACACATGACGGGCTTCTTTCATTTTCTGTCTACCAAACCCACTCTCAAGGCTTAGGTCGGCCCGAGGCTAGAGTAGATATTCATACATTTGTCCAAAATGCCACACACAGGGTCTGAACCCGGAACCATGTGGTTAAGAAGTAAAACTTCGTACCACACACCTACACCTTGCGCCTTTGTAAAAGAAAAAATTCATAAAAAAAATATCCATGTTTCTGAAAGATATGAGGAAACAAAGTCCAGATTATGCTCATTTGTGTAGATATGCCCAACTCTATAACCCTCGCTAGAAGGTGATTATTAAATAATGTACAACAAAAGCGTACATTTACTGAAGCAGGAAACAACAACTGGTTCGAAATTAAATAATTCCGAGACACCTTTCAGAATAAAAACGAAAAAAAAATAAATAAATAAATAAATAAATGAATAACAATAATTAAATTAAATTAGTGTTGACATATTTAATGAAGGGAACATTAAAAAGCTAATCAGAAATAATAATGCGTCGAGGAAATTATATTTTTAATGTATTTTGTGGTGTTAATTTTTCCATTGAGTCTCAAAACTGTTGTTTTAAACACAAAGAGCTTTTAATGTTTCATATGACATTGCAATAAACGATGTTAGAAGTAATACTTCAATCAAAAGGAAAATTCACAGCATTAATATTATTATCATCATCTTTATTGTTATAATTATTATTATTGTTGTTGTTGTTGTTGTTGTTACGCACGTATTCAAATAATGTCTGCACATGTCACACTAAAACACCTTATTATTACGTTCTGTAAGTCATCGGCAGGAGATCTGTAACTTCAGTCAACATGCTATACTACGCATGCGCCTAGTCGTACGTACACAAATACTATTCTTCTATGGAATGTTTATGTAAGGCGGTCGGCGTTCATAGAAGACGCGTATTCGTGCATTCGCGCGCATGCGAATATGTGTGTGTGTGTGTGTGTGTGTGTGTGTGTGCATACACATATGTATATACACACACAAAGAAAGCAAAAGGTGGAAATTTTCAGATGATGTATTATATTATATTAATATAAAGTGACTGTGTGGTAAGTAGCTTGCTTATCAACCACATGGTTCCGGGTTCAGTCCCATGCATGGCACCTTGGGCAAATGTATTCTACTATAGCCTCGGGCCAACCAAAGCCTTGTGAGTGGATTTGGTAGACGGAAACTAAAACAAGCCTATCGTATATATGTATGTATATAT
>NC_068985.1:51544795-51545818 GCF_001194135.2 Octopus bimaculoides
GCACCTTGGGCAAATGTATTCTACTATAGCCTCGGGCCAACCAAAGCCTTGTGAGTGGATTTGGTAGACGGAAACTGAAAGAAGCCTGTCGTATATATGTATATATGTATGTGTGTGTATATGTTTGCGTGTCTGTGTTTGTCCCCCCAACATCGCTTGACAACCGATGCTGGTGTGTTTACGTCCCCGTAACTTAGCGGTTCGGCAAAAGAGACCGATAGAATAAGTACTAGGCTTACAAAGGCGGTGCTGCAGCATGACCACAGTCAAATGACCAAAACAAGTAAAAGAGTAAAAGAGGTCCAACGTACACAGAGTAAGTTGGGCCTATTAATTTACTCTGGGAACTGATCTAGGAATATTCACACCATATGTCTACAGCGAGAAATTTTCTCCATGACAAAATACAGTGGTTGGCTTGTTCCCCAGTTCGAACGTGCCTCAAGCATATTTGAACTGGTGATAAGATTGCATTTATACATATCACTGCTTAGCGCTCCCATTCCGTAATATATATATATATATGTTTGGGCGCGTGTGTGTATATGTGTGTGTGTAAAAGATGTTGAATATGAACTGGGATTCGTTTCGACATTTTATTTTAAAGATTTTAAAGAATTAACCGGTTTCACAGAATTCACTGATTTTCAAAAAAGTTACGATAGAAAGACATGGCACTATGCTGCAACTGCCTTGCTTATATACATACATACATACCTACATACATACATACATACATACATACATGCATACATACATTCATACATAAATACATATACATACATATATATATATATATATATATATATATAGTTTATAAAAAACAATAACAAAAAAACAAAAAACAACAAAGTGAGGACGTGATATGGATAGTATTATTGGACGTTCAGGAAAGGAAAGAGAGAGTGTATGACGTTTCGGGCGTAGCCCTTCGTCGGAAAGATGGAAAGTTCGGAGAATGGAAGAACGGAGAAAGAGGAAAATGGTACCGATGCCCACGAGGTTACATTATGAAAAGACCGG
>NC_068985.1:51548645-51550952 GCF_001194135.2 Octopus bimaculoides
ATATATATATATATATATATATATATATATATATATATAGCAATAATAAATCTCTGAGCGAGATGTAAGCAGTAACAGCACGACATCGTGAAGTATATTTGCCACCTAAATGTGGCTGACCCATATGGGACTATGCTACTGTATTCATAGCCCCAGGAAGACATCTCCTCCAGCTGGATGAGATTTCTTCCTGATGCTATAAATTACAGTAAGATTGTCCTATTTGGGTCGGCCACATTTAGGTGGCAAATATACTTCACGATGTTACTGCTTACATCTCGCTCAGAGATTTATTATTGCTTGTTTCTCCTTTTTCGAGATCACTGGAAAAAGCATATAGTATTTTGCGTTCGGAATCACTTCTCATCCCTAGTCGGTGATTGTCACACGCTGATGACGAGTTACTACCCAAAAACCCGGGTCCGTGTGTATCACGTAAGGCTAGAAGAGATGGGAACGATGATTTCCCTTCGCAAATACTGATCGGGCACAGAGAGTGTGTCGTTAGGCAGCTGGAGAAGATGTCAGCCATTTTTAGCTGGCAAATATACTTCACAATATATATATACATGGCTGTTCCGTTTGAACGGACTTAATGCGATTTTTTAACCCCAAGCAGACATCTCTAGCTGTTTAACTATGCAAAGATGCATCTGATGTATTGCGAGCAGGGAAGCGAACCCCTAACATCTTCTAGCGACGAGACCAGCAGACCAGTTTGGTGTCGGGCTATTTCTACCCGCAATTTATCTGATGGAGCTTTACATCGTTAACCAGTTAGAGGAGATTTCTACTTGAAGTTATAGATCGCAGTAAAGCCCGTTCGAACGGAACAACCATGATGAAGTAGCTACGCACATTACTTGCTGGTACAACTACAGCGTTCATCTCTTAGAGAGATTTTAGAACTACGTTTTGTTTGCTGCTAAATCAGTGACTCTCTGCCGCTTGAATATATATAAATTGCTAGTAGAAGCAAACTATTGCCATCTCTAGCAGACGAGGTGTCCAGTAATGAAGAGAGGCAGAAATAGCCCGAAACCAGGCTGGTCTGCTGGTCTCGTCGCTAAAAGGTGGTAGGGGTTCGCTCCGCTGCTCACAGTATATCGGATGCAGCTTTGCATCTTTAACCAGCTAGAGATGCCCTCTTGGGGTTAAAAAATTGCAGTAAAGTCTGTTCGAACGGAACAAATAAGTTGAAATGGTTACGAACATTACTATGTACATATGTGTGTGTGTGTGCGTGTGTGTGTGTGTGTGTGTGTGTGTGTGTGTGTGTGTAGTTTATAGAAAAACAAAAGACGAAAGCATGTGTGTGAACAACAAACAAGTGTGTCAGTTCGAAGTTCGGGAAAAATGAAAAAGTCTTTTACGTTTCGAGCCTACGCTCTTCAACAGAAAGGAATAAGAGAAAATATGCAGAGAGAGAATGAAAAAGACTTGTAGATTTCAACGCTTATGAACTAAAAGTAGGAGGGGGACAGGATAAAGTACCTGCATCAACATGCTATAAAAGCAGGTAATAATTTTTCCATGAACTTATTCTTAGTGCAAGTTTTGAAGAGTGCAGTTTGATTTTAAAAATTATTTTTTCAAAGCTATAATGGAGATGACAAAGGAACATATTCGGCATATTTTGCTTTATAAGTTCAATGAAGGCAACAACGCAACGGAAAGTGCGAGGTATATTAATGCAGTATATGGAGAACGGATGATAAGCGTAAGCCAGTGTCAACGGTGGATCCAAACATTCCGGGCCGAAAACTACAGCCAAGAAGATGAGCCTCATCCTGGAATATCTGTAGAGCTAGACGAGGACGTCCTGCAAAACCTGGTGGAACAAAATTCCATCGTAACTGTTGAGGAACTAGCAGACAAGTCTGGATTTGGTCATTCAAGAAGTCATTCAAGTCAGCGCTAGAAGATAAACGATCATCACTGGTTGTTTCAAGACGACCACATATTGCAAGGATGACATTCCAAAAGCTGGAGCAGTTTGAGTAGGAAACGATGCCCCACCCACCATATTCGCCGGTGGGTGGGGCATCTGATTATCATTTATTCCGCAGTTTTCAAAATCATTTGATCGGAAAAAATATGAATTCTGTAGACGAGGTCAGAACAGTAATGGAGGACTATTTTTCGTCACGGACAAGTGAATTTTAGAAGAGGAGCCTTACAAGTCTACCAGATTGTAGACAATGAAGGAGAGTATATTTTAGGTTAAAAAAGAACTTTGTTTATCTTAATTTCGTGAAAATAAAGAAGCATAAAAAAACCGCATTATTTATGAGATAACCCATATAT
>NC_068985.1:51553306-51553994 GCF_001194135.2 Octopus bimaculoides
ATATATATATAATCATAAATATGTATATGCATTCACGTACGCACGCGCGTATGTATGCCTACGTGTATGTATGTATGTATGTATGTATGTATGTATGTATGTGTGTGTGTGTGTCTATCTGTCTGTCTGTATGTATGTATATATGTATGTATGCCTGTATGTCTGTATGTATGTATGCATGTAAGTATGTATGTACGTGTGTATGTATTTATGTATGAGTGTATGTATATATATATGAATAGCCTAATAGCTAATGTGCTTAAACACTGTATTGATTTTACTGCTGGGAACATATGCCAACCGGGCTATATTGGTTAAGGAAACTGGGAGACGTGCCATTAATAAGCGCGCATACACACACACACACACACACACACACACACACACACACACACTTACAAACGCGCATGAAAATGAATAAGCTGGATAGGTATACTGATGTATCGATACATATAAGTGTGTGTGTACGTGTGTGTGTGTATTTGATGTGTGCATATATATATATATATATATATATATATAAGCAATGTTAATTCTCTAAATGAAGTATTAACAGTAACTGCACGATAAAGTGTAGTATATTGCCACTTAAGTGTGGCTGACCCCTAGGGGTGGATGAGATGTCCTCCTGGGGCTAAAAGCAACAGTAACATCCACCCCTAGGGGTCAGCCACACTTAAGTGGCAAT
>NC_068985.1:51556953-51560339 GCF_001194135.2 Octopus bimaculoides
TATATATATAAATATATATATATATGTGTGTGTGTGTATGTATGTATGTATGTATGTATATGTCTATATCTATTTATATATACTTGTATACGAGCAAATTCATTGCTAGAAAGAATCATTGAAATGAATCAATGATGAAACAATGTGAGGCCCTTGTATGACTCTTGAGCCCGTCCAAAGAGTTGCACATTCTATCATTCTATTGCATAATGCACAGCAGTGCTGCCTGGCACAAGGAACAGGTGCCATAGTTATGAATTCTTTTGTCATGCCTTTCCAATCCTTCAACTGAAAGGCATATTCTATTGTGAACAATACCCGTATCTCAATTTACAAGGAGTAGATCTTTGTGAATTCTCTGATGGCTGACCAGGTCTGCATGACTCAAGCATTTCCTCTCGCAAATCACACGTAGAAGAAGTAACACTCCCTCATTTTCCACTGCTTCATTCTTTCTAAGCCTTCTCTTGATCTTCTCGTACTTCATTCTCTCTCTTTCAAACTTCGAACAATTATTGTGCACCCTTTTCCACCATCCATTTCGGTCTTATGCCTCTCTCTTCCAATCAACAACTGAAACTCCTATTTGTGTCAGAGCAATTCTGAAGCAGTCCTTGAACCTCATTTTGGGTTTATGTGTTTCTATGTAAGTGTGTCTGTGTGTACACACACACACACACACACACACACACACACACACACACACACACACACACACACACACACACACACACACACACACACACACACACACACACACACACACACAAACTAGGAGAATGAATCCAACACTAGTTTATAAAACGGAAAACAAGACCATATGAATACATGCGTATGCGTGCGTGTGCGTGCGTGTGCGTGCGTGTGCGTGCGTGTGCGTGCGTGTGCGTGCGTGTGCGTGCGTGTGCGTGTGTGTGCATGCATTTATATACATAATTTTAGTTAATTTTATTCGGTACCCAAAAATGAGAGATAACTCAGCGATTCCCGAGAGCTTTCACTCTTGCATTCCCACACAAATTAGTACCAAAGCAGGACTTGATGTTACAGCGGCTGAATCAAATACCCGCCTTGAATTATTAGGTACTGGCTTAAAAGTCGCACTCCGTGCGGACTTTTGAGCAAGTCCCTGCGGAGGATTAATTGGGCCTGCTGCCCAAAACTAAAGAAAGCTAAAAAGCATGATTATAATACTTCTATAATGATTGTATGCCCCGGTGATGTTTGATCGGAGGTTAAAGACAGATGCGAATTAATTCTGTAATGCAATCATACTATTGTTCCAGTCCCAGCTTGAATTCCAACTGTTGGCCTATTTGTCCCAAAGTTTTTTATCTCGGCGTAAAATTAACGAAGCGAATGTCATTTATCTCCCCCTTGATCTCCGACGTCATCAGATGGCATGAATCTGTCAAGCTTCTTACCTGCTAGAAATAGCAACTTAAATGCTTGTAAATTAGATCCCAATGCTGGATGTTCAAAAACCAAATGAAGGGTAGATTTTCAATCCCGGGATTACGCTGATTCCAAAAAAGAATATCATGTCTATGAAGAGCAAATGTAGAATGAGATACAGGGGTCCCTGACGGACAGGCAGAGTTTCCCTTTTATTATTATAAATAGTAAACTCGCCGAATTTAAACCTTGGAATGAGTAATTACGAAGTCTAAATTCTCAAACTATAACTGCTACAAGTGGATATGCCATTGTCCCATATATGTTGTATAAGGTCATGTATGTATGTGAATGTTCTTCTCTTTCTCTTTTTAATTTAGAACAAATTTGGACCAGCCTTCTACTTGATAGCAAGGTTATGAAGGAAGGTATCTTGTTTTAACCATCACCCTTGCAAACATTTATAATCTCATATATCGTGATCATTTGCAGCATAAGAATTAAGGATTTACATTCTCTCCCCAAGATCCCAAGTTCAGCCATACTTTGCTCCAGACTGTTTTGTATGTAGCCTGTTATAGGTATGTAGCTGAAAGTGTATCTTGGGTACTGGATTTGTAAACTCCTTATCAATGCTCCATAGATGTTCTCTTTCTCTTGTATTTTCCTAACCCCATTGAGCTCCAAAGGGCAGCTGATTCCCACAACAGAACATTTATTTCTTTATGCATGTATGCATGTATGTATGTATGTATGTATGTATGTATGTATGTATGTATGTATGCATGCATGCATGTATGTATGTATGTATGTATGTATGCATGCATGCATGTATGTATATAGGTGTGAGGTAAGGAGTTCCGCTGCGTAGCATTTTGGACAAGTGTCTTCTAATATACTCCCGGACCGACCAAAGCCTTGTGAGTAGGTTTAGCTGACGGAAAGTGAAAGAAGCCTGGCATTTATATGCGTGCATGCGTTTGTACATGCATTTACGCCGATAGCGTTCCTCCTCTGCAAGCTCAGCGTAAAACAGCTGTTTCGGCATGCGTTCATCCACCATTCGAACAATATGGTCAGATCATCTCATTTGGTTCCTCAAAACCATAGCTTTACTTGAGGTGATGTCTGCAGATGCAAGGACATCTGTGTTTGGAGTAAAAGAACTCCATTTATTGTTTAAAATGCGACGAAAGCATTTTCGGTGGAATTGTTTTAACAATTTAAAATGCCTTTCATAACAAGTCCATGTTTCACAAGAATACAACAGGGAAAGTAACACAAATGATTTGTAAAGAGCCAAGGTTTGTACTCATATGTTAAGGAGGTATATGGCTCCAAATCTTCTGCAATAGCTCCAGTGAGAACAGCAAATGGACGTTTGCTTCTGACTGACACCGCTTCTATTCACTTTTGAATAGAACATCATCCACTGACATGAGGACTACAAAAAATTGAACACCTTTGAGTTATAGAAGAGATGGCATTTGAACCAACTCTACCCCCACCTATTGGCCCAAGAAGACTTTCGCCGGTATGACAAAATTGACAAAGCCAGGAAGTTCCAAAGCACCAAACGCGTGACTCCAAGCCGCAAGTGCTTTTGCTGCCCTTTGAATATACGTACATACATACATACATACATACAAACATACATACATATATGCATGCATATAAGAGCACTATTTTCCGCTTTCTATGCTAACAAGATCACGATTAATCGTCACGATGCTACTCCTTTCTTATTGGGAGCCCCTGGTCTCATAGATAAGTTTTTGTTGCTGTGATTTGGCTTGGTTTCTTTTGGTTGAATGATCTCCATATTGTCAAACACTTTACACACACGCACACACACACACACACACACACACACACACATATGTATGTATGTATATATGCATGTATGTATATATATATATGTATATGTATATGCATATATATACACACACACATATATGTATGTATATATGTATGTATGTATGTATGTATAT
>NC_068985.1:51560349-51560599 GCF_001194135.2 Octopus bimaculoides
TATATATATATATATATATATATATACATATATATATATATACACACACTAATATATATGTATATATACACACGAACACATACACACACATGCACACAAACACACTCATATATGTAATACACGAGGTAGAATGATAGATAGATAGATAGATAGATAGATAGATAGATATTTCGCCAAGCAATGTAAGCTGCTTCGTATATTCTATTCAATAAGGATGCGCTAACATCAAAAACATCGTGCTATATATATA
>NC_068985.1:51561652-51562278 GCF_001194135.2 Octopus bimaculoides
TATATATATATATATATATATATGTATATATATATATATATGTGTGTGTGTGTGTGTGTGTGTGTGTGTGTGTGTATTTAGGTATGTATATATATATATATATATATATATACTTTCATACTTATTATATATGCAGCTGTGCAGCTCATTGTGCAGCAGTATATAAATTAATTTCTTTGATGTTACTCAAATTATCTTCGCTTCTTTTATGTCACATAATCTTTCTACGGCCCAATTCAGAAAATAAGTGACAGGCAGATTCGGCCTGATCGGAGACTAATGAGAAGAAAAATTACTGCAGTATACTTCCTAATCACATGACGGCAATAAATTATGCTTCAACCGGAAAATAATCTGGAAAATAATGTCTAAGTATTATTAGATATGGATAGTACATGTATGCATGCAAATACATACGTGGGTATGTGTTCTTGTTTGTGTGCGTGCTTATATACACATGCATACATACATAAATACATACATACATACATATATACATATATATACATATATATATATATATATATAGATAGATAGATAGATAGATAGATAGATAGATAGATAGATAGACAGACAGACACACACACACACACACACACACACACACACACACACACACACACACA
>NC_068985.1:51562850-51566945 GCF_001194135.2 Octopus bimaculoides
TATATATATATATATATATATATATATATGTGTGTGTGTGTGTGTGTGTGTGTGTGTGTGTGTGTGTGTGTGTATATATATATATCGTTGATTTTATGTTAAACTGTCGTATATCCAAATATACGAAAATGGAGCTATATTTTAGCTAACGATATAAGAATTATTTCTTGCTTTAAAAAAACGGAAAATGGAGATTTGGTGTTCGTAGCTGACTGACAACCCTAACGAACGCCGACATGCATGAGGCTTACGATCCGATGATATCATTCACTAACCTATTGTGTTTCCATATATCATCTACAAAGAGAATTTTCTCCGGGTCTATTTCCGCAGCAGAAAGGCCTTCTCATGTCCGAGTGCACTTGAATGTGTTAAATATCAATTTACACGAATGCATATTATTTAGCGCTGCTTTGTACTACTTTATTTGTTTAATTCTAGCTTGAATTTTTACACACTTCAGCAAATGTACCGTATGCTGTTCTAATGTGAGAATGAATTATAAAGAGTGAGGAATGAATTATTTGATGCAAATAGATTTCGTACATTGCAAGTGTTATTACGCAGAAATTAGGATATTACTCATTATGTGACGGGTAATTTTGGAGGTACATTTTTGCCACCATAGGTAATACCAGAAAATGTAGCTATGGAGTTTACTATCTTTCTACAAAAACTTTTCAGCATATTCGCAAGCTACTCCATTTGAAACTTATCTCTGGAAAAATTAGACTCCTCCCATAACGTTTCTGTCAGTAACTCCCCCTCCTCCTCTTTATTATTATTTCTCTCTTACTGTGTGTATAGCGCTCCTTTACTCATTGCCAGACCACAAGCCTAATACATATAAATGTCTTATACGTAGCTAATGTTTTGATGCTGCTTTAAATTTAAAGGAAATCAAATGAAAAAATGGTTTATAAAAAGATTCGAATAACCCTCCTGCAATCTTAAAAATATTAGTAGCCAATATTAGTAAATACATGTCGTCATCATTTTAAAATAAAACTGATTTCTGATTTCTTAGGTATAGAGCCTTAACTTAAGACGAAGGGAACAATCGATTATACTTGCTTCAGTACTTTATTTTCATTTATCGATCGCAAAAGGATGAAAGACAAATTTGAACAATGGCAGGATTTGAACTTATAGCGTAAAGAACTCGGACAACAGTAAAGCTTGCTATATGACGCTCTAACGATTCTACCAATTCACCTCACTAGAAGACCTTCGTAATAATGGTTTCGCAATATGAGTCATACTAATATTTTCAAGCGTATAAATCAAGTAATATTCTATGGCATTATTTACTATAAATGTTCGTTCACATATTGTTACGAGATTTCATGATTTTTTTTTCATTTTTTTGATATAGCATAAATATAAGCTCTTTAACAGAAACATGATTAAGTTCATCTATTCTTTCTGTGATAACTTCACATGTTCCAACCACAAATTTCAGTAATGATACAGATATTTTTTTCTGCTTATAACAGCTTCACTCCTAGTAATTATTCTCCAGTTTTGTTCAAGGGCAGATAAGTGGCGTGTGGTAAACTACAATCCTATCTGACTGTAATATAATTAAAATATTTGAGAATGAGGTAAGATCAAGAATAACTGACTTCTACGGGAGCATCTACCTCCTAAATCTCAACTTTCACTGTTTTCGTGGTAATTGAGACTGCTTAACACAGCTTCTGTCCCACTTTAATGTCATCTAAATGCTTTGGGAGAAGCATTTAATACAGATGTTATATACCTTGACTTCAATAATGCCTTCATCAGACAAAATCAGCCTCCTGTTGAAATAAAATGAAAAAGAAAACTAAAAACAGTGAAGCCCTTGGTAAGTGGCCTGTAATCCCAAGAACTGAACGTTCATCTAAAGCAGGGGTTGGCAAAGGGATAAATATCAATACCTGGTGGCGGGGATCTATGTGGCTATCCAAAGGGGCAATAAACACCTAAAGCGATTATGAGTATTAAGGTAGATGCTCCCGTAGAAGTCAATTAGTCTTGATTTTATCACAGTCTCAAGTGCTTCAATTATATTAGAGTTAATCAGATAGGACGTTAGTTTACCGCATGACGCTTATCTCCCTTTTACGAGAAGTGATTCTGTTTTAAGTGGAAAAAATTATCTTTATTATTACTGAAAATTACGGTTGGAACATGTGAAGTTCTCACAGCGAGAATAGCTGAACTTAATCATGTTTCTATTAAAGAGCTTACATTTATGTTATATCGAGAAATCAATTATTTGTGAACCCAATCCAGAAGAGAATGGTAATTTAAAGCTAAAATTCATTAATATCAATGCATTTTTATCATATTCTCCAAACACTTACTTCAAATTAAATATGCCGACTATATCAATCTATGATTGAATTTTTATTGTCTTTATCAATTTCGTTAAGTATTTTCATTAAGTTTTTTTTTTTTAAATATTTCTTATTAAAAAGCGTTAATGACACAAAAAAACGAAGGAAATATTTAAGCATTTAATCTTATTATAGATATTATACTTGACAGGGGTCGATAAGTTATCAACGTTTCCATGATAAGGATCAGTGATATAAGTTTACTGATCTTTATTTAAGGTTATGAGAGAAAGCATGTTACTACTGGTATAACTGCACACATACCTGGCAAACGTCAGGTATGTGTGCATATGTTTTTTAATATTGGCCTCATCTGCAATTAGAACTAGCATGAAAATGGTGACGAAATGAAAGCAGATCATAATTACCGCATTGTTATCAGTAAAATAGAAGATTTCCAGAAGACTTTAATTTGAGAACAATGGCCCAGTGGTTAGAGCGTCGGACTCACAATCATGAGGTAATGAGTTCGATTCCCGGACCGGGCTGTGTGTCGCGTTCTTGATCAAGACACTTTATTTCACGTTGCTACAGTTCACTCAGCTGTAAAAATGAGTTGCGACGTCACTAGTTTCAAGCTGTATCGGCCTTTGTTTTTACCTTGGAAAACATTGGTGGCGTAGAGAGGGGAGGCTGGTATACATGGGCGACTGTTGGTCTTCCATAAACTACCTTGCCCGGACTTGTGCCTCGGAGAAGAACATTCTAAGTGCAATCCCATGGTCATTCATGACCGAAGGGGGCTTTTACCCTTTATCCTGTATATGTATGTATGTATGTGTGGAGGCGTAATGGCCCAGTGGTTAGGGCAGCGGACTCGCGGTCATAGGATCGCGGTTTCGATTCCCAATCCGGGCGTTGTGAGTGTTTAATGAGTGAAAACACCTAAAGCTCCACGAGGCTCCGGCAGGGGATGGTGGCGAACCCTGCTGTACTCTTTCACCACAACTTTCTCTCACTCGTTCTTCCTGTTTCTGTTGTACCTGTATTTCAAAGGGCCAGCCATGTCACACTGTGTCACGCTGAATATCCCCGAGAACTACGTTAAGGGTACACGTGTCTGTGGAGTGCTCAGCCACTTACACGTTAATTTCATGAGCAGGCTGTTCCGTTGATCAGATCAACTGGAACCCTCGACGTCGTAAGCGACGGAGTGGCCAACAATAACAAATTGAGACATACATCACCACGCTTGAATGAAACGTACAAGATGGAATGTAAAACAAATTTTAAACTCGTACTAGGGTCGCTTTGTTTGAATAAAACATCTTCCAACACGTTGCACCCCAACACATCTGCAGTTCATTGACCAAAACAAGTAGAAGACAAAGAAGCGTAGAAGAGAATAACAGTAAATCTATGGATTGTTCAGCAGATTGATGATATCCTTTCACGTTCATTCATTATCGTATCACTGTTAAAAATAACCTGTCAAACACGAATTTCTATACTGTGTTATAATGAACCTGCATTGCAATGTTTCATTTAGCGCTGTAATTTATAGTAACATTTCTAGACAGCTAACCGATTACTGTGTATGTATATAAGCAGCTTGAATGCGCGCATGTGCGTTTGCATATACTTGCGATCATGATATATAGAATAATATATCTATGTTCTGTATTATATGTATACAATTGTACACATAACTTGTGTGTGTGTGTGTGAGTGTGTGTGTGTGTGTGTGTGTGTGTGTGTGTGTGTGTGTGTG
>NC_068985.1:51567948-51568474 GCF_001194135.2 Octopus bimaculoides
TATATATATATATATATATATATATATATATATATGTATATAACTGTGTGTGTGTGTGTGTGTGTGTGTGTATGTGTGTGTGTGTGATACAGATGGAGTTAGTGTGAGTAAGCGAGCAAGCGAAAGAAAGAGAGAGAGAGAAGTGTCGGGGAGAGGGGAAGAGATTTCTAAACAAGTCTTCTCCTGTCTAGCTAATATTATCGGTTTTTCTTCATGTCCAAATATATTGATACCATTCCTAACCATCCAACTTGTCCAATTAACCATTCTCTACTTTCAGTAGAGCCGAACTTTTAATACACGCGAAATCCGACAGTAAATACATTTCGCTGGTTGTAATAGATTGCGTACGTACATACATACGCACATACATACATATATACATGCATACATACATACTTACAAACACACATACATACACGTACGCACACATACAGATGCACTTATTGATATGTATTTATATATATGAAAACATACATGTGCATAGGTATATATACATACATGTATATATATATATATACATACA
>NC_068985.1:51570438-51571391 GCF_001194135.2 Octopus bimaculoides
AATGGGGAAAGCTTGGTCTGCAATGTTTGCAGTCGTGTATGCTTGTCAAGAGCAGGGCTCATTAGCCACCAACGGAGCCGCAAATGCAAAATATAAGTTAATCCTAGAGCGCACAATGTTCCTGAAGGTCGGCAATGGTCTTCTTCGGTCACGAGTGGACGGCCATCATCATGTATGCATGTAGGCATGCATTTATGTATGTATGTATGTATGTATGTATCTATTTATGTATGTATGTATGTATGTATGTATGTATGTATGTATGTATGTATGTATGTATGTGTATATCTATATAAAAATAAGAATATAGATGTTCAAACTATGCTTCGTAATTTTCCAGAGCAAGGTTATGTATTTGCTTTATTTATATTACATGATTACATTTCCAGATTTTCGTCAGATATTTTGAACAGTTGACAAGTAGAATTAATATGTATGTATGTATGTATGTATGTATGTATGCATGTATGTATGCATGCATGCATATGTGTATGTATGTATATATGTGTGTGTGTGTGTAAGTATGTATGAATGTATGTATGTGTGCATGTATATATGTATGTGTATATGTATAAAAGTATGTGCGTATGGGTGTATGGTGTAGAATTAAATAAAATATTTCTTTCGCACAGGGCGATAAAATTGAAAAAAATAGAAGTTTATAGCAATAATATGATACAATATTAAATAAGAAAAAAAACATTTAAATTGTAAATGAAACGATGAGTTAATTAAATATGAAATCAGACAACACACATTTTATATCTTACAAGCAGAGATACCCGGCGTTGCTCAGGATTAAAATGGCATAGTTTTTTTTATTGTTTTACTTGTTTCGGTCATGTGACTGCATCCATGCTGGAGCACCGCCTTTAGTCGAAGAAATAGACCCCAGGATTTATTCTCTGTAAGCCTAGTACGTATTCTATCTGTGTATTTTGCCAAAGTTACGG
>NC_068985.1:51571599-51576399 GCF_001194135.2 Octopus bimaculoides
ACACACACACACACACACACACACACACACACACAAACACAAACACACAAATATACACATATATACGACAGTTGTCTTTCAGTTTCCGTGTACGAGATCCACTCAGAAGGCTTTGGTGGGCCTGAGCTTATTCTTTGTAAGCCCGGTACTTATTCTATTGGTTTCTTCTTTTGAGCTGCTAAGTTACGGGGATGTAAACACACCATCATCGGTTGTCAAGCGATGGTAGGGGGACAAACACAGACACAAAGACACACACATATACGACGGGCTTCTTTCAGTTTCCATCTATCAAATCCACTCAGAAGCTTTGGTCGGCCTGAAGCTATAGTAAACGACACTTGCTTAAGATGCCGCGCACTGGGATTGAACCTTCAACCACGTGGTTGGGAAGCAAGATTCTTACCTCACAGCCGCTCCTGCGCCTATATACGTATATATATATATATATATATATTATTCCTCTAAAGCTAATATCTTTAGATTGTTATTGAACTTATTTCAATATATAGTTCCACGTTGAAAAGTCTCATTAATTTCGCTGTATTTACATAACAATTCATTATTGCTCTAAACCATCTATTTATTATTATTTTTTGTTTCATTTTTATTGAGCACAACTCCTAATGGCTTTGCACATATGAATTATTTTCGGTAAAGTGATTATTCGTATGGTTATTATACCAGCTCATTCTAACAGCGAATATTAGATTATATTTTTAATATTAAATTCGGTTACACGAGCACGCATCTTACATTATCTACAAAGGAAATCGAGCGTATTTTTATTCCTAATATTTCGACATTTATCTAGCAATATATCTTTTATCTTTTACCTTTTACATGTTTCAGTCATTGGACTGCAGCCATGATGGGGCACCGTCTTGAAAAGTTTAGTCGAACAAGTAATTATTTATCACCAGTACTTATTTATCAGTCTTTTTATCGAACCGCTAACTTATGCGGGCGTAAACAAACCAACGCTGGAGTGGCGGGGAACAAACACAAACACATACACACACAAATACACACACACATACATATGTATGTACGACTGGCTTCCACAGAGTTTCCGTCTTAAAAATTCACTCACAAGGCATTGGTCGGCCAGAGTAGAAGACATTTCCGATCAATGTTTTCCTCGCTGGTTGGTGTTGCAGGACGTCCAAACCTTGGGTGATCTTCAAGACACCTATTTACCCTCGTAAATTCAGCTACCCATTTTTGCATTGTTGATAAAACCGGAGCATCATCTCCTAATGTAGCAACCATGTCACCATGAGTGTCCTTGGAGGCTAAATCCTTTTCCTGCAGGATAACACTACGATACCAAATTTTGTCGATTTTCAAGAAAAGCTGCTACTAGTTACTAATGAATTGTTCTTTGAACCGTCAGATGTCAGTTCACCTGGAAAGAGACAATGCAGCTATTAATAAGAAGTGTTGAAATTAATGCATGCAGGATTTCACAGCTCTAGCATCACTCCTTCATAATCAGTCAATGAACTTTTCAGCCCACCGTCGTACGTACATACATGCATACTGACAGACAGACAGACAGACAGGCAGGCAGGCAGATAGATAGATTGATAGATAGACAAACAAACAGAAAATAGAAAGACGAAAGAAAGATAGAGAGATAGAGAGAGAAATAGATAGATAGATAGATAGATAGATAGATAGATAGATAGATAGATAGATAGATAGATAGATAGATAGATACATACATACATACATACATACATACATAGAGACATACATACATACATACATACATACTTACATACATACATACCATTTTATTCGAGAAGGGAAGGAGATTAACCATAGTTATTTTATTTCTTAAGAGGAACGCCGAAATTAGTAAAAAGAAGCGCGTAAGATATCCCGAAACCGGAATCCCGGCTCAAAATGATTCCGAGAGCTTGAACTCCAGCACTAAACACACTCGAGAACCTTTCTTTCATCGAGCCCCAAATGGCAAAGCTGACGTTAGACTTGATTTTGAACTCATAATTTATCATCATATCGAAGGGATGGTGTAAATGCACGCAACAGAAAGCAAGAACAAATACCGAAATGCCGTTCGGTTTTTTAAACGTTTTTCCCAGTTCACCGCTTATGTAACACACACATACGCACACACACACACACACACACATGTACGTTTGTATGTATGCATACATATATGATGATAATAGTAATATAGATATATCATACACGAGGTATATGTGTGAATAAATCTATTCGACAATATATAACTGCAATATATAATATGTATAATATTTACACTACATATATATATGAGGGGAAGGGGTATGTGTGCATAAATCTATCCGACAGTGTATATCTACAATATATAATATATATTAAATGTATACTACATGTGTACATGTGTGTGCTTATGTGTGTACGTGTATGTACATAGATAGAGAGATTTGTGGTAACCTTTTGATATTGTAGTGTATTATGCATGTGTGTATATATGTGTGTGTGCTCGCGCGTACGCTGTGCTATGTCCTCATGCAGTTTCATTACTACAGTTCAGTGATCAAAGCTTTCTCTCTTACGACGGAAATCCTTTCAAGATGCTAAGATTTTTCGCACCGCTTTTATGCCTCCTCTTGTCACTTCTATCCTTCCTTCTTTCCATCCTTCCTTTCTCTCTATTCACTTTGAAGCACCATACACAGCTTAGACAGTAACAACAGTGAATTCTCCGTGTACACCTAGTTTTTCGCAATCTTTCACACTATTCAACAAAAGTCAGGAGAGTCTTAAAGTGTCTCGACTTGCTAGATACAACAACCAAATCTCCTACCTTCAACCCCGAACTACACTACTGCATGATGTAGTTTTAGATATTCGATATAACTTCCTGTATAAGCGACGTCTTTGACCAGATCTGCTTGATCAGGGTTGATTGAGATTAAACTATTAATTTAATGTCCAATTTAAATGTATACTAGATGTAAAAAGCTCGGCGGCGAGTTGGCAGAATCGTTAGCGCATCGAACAAAATGCTTAGCAGTATTTTTACCGGATTTTTACTTTCTGAGTTCTAATACATCGATGTCAACTTTGCCTTTTATTCTATGTGGCGCAGGGGTTCCGATAAAATAAGTATCAGTAGGTGCGATTATGTGGTGAGAAGCTTGCTTCCCAACTACATGGTCCCAGGTTCAGTCCCACTGCGTGGCACCTTAGGCAAGTATCTTCTACTATAGCCTCGGGCCTATTTGAGCCATCTGGGTGGATTTGGTAGATGGAAACTAAAAGATTCTCATTGTGCGCGCGCGCGCGTCTTGACAACCGGTGTTGGTGTGTTTACGTCCCCTAGCGGTTCGGAAAAAGGGGCTGGTAGAATAAGTACTAGGATTAAAAGATAAGTCCTGGGTTCGATTTCTTGACTAAAACCTTCCAAGGCAGAACCCCAGCATGGCCGCAGTCAAATGACTGAAACTAATAATAAAAGATAAAAGACACACACATGCACACACGCGTGCGCGTGCGCACACATGCTATGTCAGGTAGTTGCCTTTAGTGTTATTGGTAACGTGTAACCCAGTACAAACTGTCGCATGTTCACACCGTCGGCAACTAAAACTGGCCACCCTAACCTACGTAGCCTGCTTAGTAACGAGGGTAGTTTTTGGTGGGTACCCTACAGGACGAAAAACAAAACGTGTCAAAGGAGGGATGAACTTAGTAGAGCCAACGGCCATTTAACAGCTGGGAGCGGGAAATCCCTAGTCTTTGTTTTGACATCTGTCTAGAAAAAGGAAATTCAGAATTAACATCCACTTCATTGTGAAGCAGAAGATCTTGCTCTCGCTTGTGTCTGGACTATTTGGCTTTATAAGTATGAGTCTTAGCAATATTGTGCAAGTCGTTATTGATTCTAAATTTCAGCACGACCATTGTTAACAGCCATTGTCTTTATCATCTAAGATAAGAATATTTGTCTGTGCTGGTCATGTTCGTCTTCGAGTCAACAACCACCATGAATATACGTGTCTGTTGTCTTGGTCCAGTTTGGTGTGTATAGTTCCAAGGCGTCTATATTGCGATGAGTATCCATACGTGGACGTGGAAAGCAATAAATAAATAAACTGTTAAACATTCAAAGTGAACTTGAAATTTATGATACACTTTCGGAATGTTGATAAAATATCGGAATATTTAATAAAACTATACAATACAAAGTAAAATATATTTCTAACAAATACACACACACACACGTATATATATATATACATATATATATAGCAATAAGAAAATGGAGGGGAATATGAGGTACTCATCAATTTGCAGACACTATATTCCGTTGATTAATCTGTTTATTTTATAACCAAAATGACAAAAAAGACAATATACAGACACTTATGGCATACGATGTCATATCAACAATTAAGATTTCAAATTTAATGGACATCAAGTAAAATTTGAAATCTTAATTGTTGATATGACATGGTATGTCATAAGTATCTGTATATTGTCTTTTTTGTCATTTTGGTTATAAAATAAACAGATTAATCAACGGAATATAGTGTCTGCAAGTTGATGAGTACCTCATATTCCCCTCCATTTTCTTATTGCTATATATATTTAGAGTGAAAAAAAACCCCTTTTACCCGCACCCACTTGTTGCACTTGCTATAACACTAGTGTAACTATAATTGGGTACCCTCCCAGCAGTATATTGGATATTTATTATCCCTTAGTGGGTTGAATCCTCAACCCCCTAACTCTCTTGGATTATATATATATATATATATATATATATATATATATATATAT
>NC_068985.1:51577091-51577989 GCF_001194135.2 Octopus bimaculoides
GTTTGTGTGTGTGTGTGTTTGTGTGTGTGTGTGTGTTTGTGTGTGTGTGTGTTTGTGTGTGTGTGTGTTTGTGCCCCCAACATCGCTTGACAACTGATGCTGGTGTGTTTACGTCCCCGTAACTTAGCGGTTCGGCAAAAGAGACCGATAGAATAAGTACTAGGCTTACAAAGTATAAGTCCTGGGGTTGATTTGCTCGACTAAAGGTGGTGCTCCAGCATGGCCGCAGTCAAATGACTGAAACAAGTAAAAGAGTAAGTAAAAGAATAAAAGAATAATACATAGAGAGAGAGAAAGAGAGAGAGAGAGACGGACGGACGGTCGGACGGACGGACAGATAGGCAGACAGACAGATAGGCAGACAGACAGACAGACAGGCAGACAGATAGATAGGCAGACAGACAGATAGGCAGACAGGCAGATAGGCAGACAGACAGATGGATGCCGTCTCGGAAGCAGATTTATGTTGATTCCTTCTCTGGTCTTTTATCTATGCCCACATTATCTAAACACCAGAAGGATTGTAAACAATCATAGAAGCATGCACATCCTGACTAATTGTGTGTATCTGTGTGCGTTCAGCTTTTACTATATTGATATTAGCGAAAACAGTTGTCGATTGATTAACTGTTAACAAGATAAGGCGCAGACGACAATAATCCCAGATTAAAGATTAAATATAATAATCTCTTAACTGTGGCTGTTGTAGGAGTGGTGGGATTGCGTGTATGCTTATGTGCCTGCTTATATGTGTGTGCACTTGACTGACAGCCCGAGTGTATACATACGTTCATGAATACGAATGTATATGTGTGTAAATATAATTGAATATTTAAAGAGGCACCACGCTCAAAGTGTTTTATGTAATAAATGATATATATATATATATATATATATA
>NC_068985.1:51579242-51580523 GCF_001194135.2 Octopus bimaculoides
ATACGTGTGTATGTATGTATGTATATATAATTACATATAAACGCGCCAGGCACGTCATGTCTATGTAACTTTATGAATCTCTGATAAAAGTGATATGGTAGTATGTCTACTGTATCAGAATATAGCTTATAATAATTCGTGTATCACGAGTTCGAATTTGATTCGCAAGAATCGTTGTTTTTCTAGTCCAAACACTTTGTCTTACAATTGTTGTCAGAAGGATTAGGTCTCATATCAGTGCGGGTATGGACTGATATCTAAGCGAAAGGGTCAGTAAAGTGCTCAGTACTGACCCCTATGTGTTGTGGAGCCTATGTGGCTTTCCAAGGTTCCAATAAACACCTGAAATGATTTGGAATATTAAGGACGTTGCTCAGGGGGCCGCGTAGCTTAATGGTACGGAGCACTCAGCCGGTATCCGAGAGGTACGGAGTTCGATTCTCCGTAGCCGCCTGCAGGCAACTTTTTTAAAATGTGGTGAACTGGTAGAATCTTTAGCACACCGGGCAAAACGCTTTACCGAATTTCGCCCGTCTTCACGCTTTCAGTTCAAATTCCGCCGCGGTTCACTTTGCCTTTCATCCCATCGGGATCAATAAAACAAGTACCTGTGCTCAACAGGTACTTATTTTATTGGTGTAGTTGACCAAGATTTGAAACCAATATTGAGAGTGCTGAAAAATTAGGGAGCTGAATTCGGAAAGGAATGGTAATCTAAAACTAAAACTCTAATTTCCAGATAAATATCAATGCCATTACTAGTATTCACTAAACACATATTTTACATCAAATATTCCGAATATGTCAATATAATATCACTGAACTTTTGTTATTCATTATCAATTTTTGTTAAGTATTTTCATTAAATTTCTTTAAACATTTCTTATTAAAAAGTGATAATGATTCAAAAGAATGAAGGAATTATTGCTTTTAAATCGAAATTTTTATCTATTTTTTATCATCATTATTATTATTATTATTATTATTGTTCAGTAGTTTTATTTTTATAACGTGCTTTCACTTCACTACCGAGCGCAGCTCTGTGCGCCTTGGGTATGTGCTGTGGTTTGCTGTGGTGCTCTTGTGTTTACTGTATTGAAAGTGTTTTGCGTAGAATGTGTGCAGTACCCAGTAGCGCAATTTTCTGTATGTTATATATATTTGTAAGTCCTGGTGTTTTTGTTATGTATTTGTCTGAATATTTTTTTATTATACTTAAGGCATTTACTATGATAGGAATTGTTTCTGTTTTTAGATTCCACATTCGAGTTATCTCTATTT
>NC_068985.1:51580533-51581773 GCF_001194135.2 Octopus bimaculoides
AAACATTTCTTATTAAAAAGTGATAATGATTCAAAAGAATGAAGGAATTATTGCTTTTAAATCGAAATTTTTATCTATTTTTTATCATCATTATTATTATTATTATTATTATAGGACTTATTTAATTTTTCAGAAATGAATTTTACAAATGAAGGCGGCGAGCTGGCAGAAACGTTAGCACGTCGAGCGAAATTCTTAGCGGTATTTCGTCTGCAGTTACGTTCTGAGTTCAAATTCCGCCGAGATCGACTTTGCCTTTCATCCTTTCGGGGTCGATAAATTATGTACCAGTTACGCACTGGGGTCGATGTAATCGACTTAACCCGTTTGTCTGTCCTTGTTTGTCCCCTCTATGTTTAGCCCCTTGTGGGCAATAAAGAAATAAGACTCATTAGCACGCCGGGTAAAATGCATGGGAATATTTCGTCCGTCTTTACGTTCTGAGTTCAAATTCTGCCAAGGCCAATTTTGCCTTTCATCCTTTCGGGGACGTCAATAAAACAAGTAGCAGTTGAACACCGGGGTCGATGTTATCGACTTATCCCTTTCCTCGAAATTGCTAACCTCGTGTCAAAATTTGAAACCAATATTTTTTTCTACTATAGGCACAGGTCCTGATATTTTGAGGAAGGGGACTAGTCGATTACATCGACCCAGTACTCAACTGGAACATATTTTCTCGACCACCGAAAGGATGAAAGACATACGGCGTGTTAAAAATAGAATGATGAAGATTAAACATATTCTACTTTAGAGTTGTATTAATTTGTACCTGTATTGTTCTTTACTTAACATGATACTGTATACATGGTACAAAAATTTTAAGTGGATTAATAAATATCAAACAGAAGTGTATTAATTTGATTGCTTACCAACCACATGGTTCCGGGTTCAGTCTCACTGCGTGGTACCTTGGGCAAGTGTCTTCTACTATAGCTTCGGGCCGACCAAAGCCTTGTGAGTGGATTTGGTAGACGGAAACTGAAAGAAGCCCGTCGTATATATGCATATATATATATATATATATACTAGCAGAAATACCCGGCGTTGCCCGGGTTAAAGAGAATAATGAAATCTAAAAACGCCGTATATATATGTATATCAATATAAATATATGAAAGTCAATGAAGTTTCGTAAAAGAAGGTGATCATGTACATACTTTCTTGCTGTTGAGATTATAACACCTCGTTGTAAACAATGTTCCTTGTTTTCCCTTGTGGAGCATTTACAAATAGGTTT
>NC_068985.1:51583440-51590656 GCF_001194135.2 Octopus bimaculoides
TGTGTGTGTGTGTGTGTGTGTGTTTGTTTGTGTGTCTGTGTTTGTCCGCCCAACATCGCTTGACAACCGATGCTGATGTGTTTACGTCCCCGTAACTTAGCGGTTCGTCAAAAGAGACCGATAGAGTAAGTACTAGGCTTACAAAGAATAAGTTCTGGGGTCGATTTGCTCGACTAAAGGCGGTGCTCCAGCATGGCCGCAGTGATATAACTGAAACAAGTAAAAGAGTAAAAAGAGTAAGAGTATAGCTTATTTTATATTTCAAGAATACATTTAAACTGTCTCCAGAAACCCAGGTCCCAATGAAGTTCATAACTTAACCCTTGTTTTTCCTGTGTCATCTTTTTTTCTTGTTACCGTTCTATACTCATCTAACACTTTGTTCAGAAGCATCACCAGGTTATTAGTCTCAAAATGCTTAAGCGAAATATATCCTTTGTCTTTTATCATTTACTTGTTTCAGTCATTTGACTGCGGCCATGCTGGGGCACCGCCTTGAAGGGTTTTAGTAGAACAAATCGGCCCCAAGACTTGTTTTTTTTAAGCCTAGTACCTATTTTATCGGTCTCCTTTGCCGAACCACTAAGTTACAGAGACGTAAACACACCAACACCAGTTGTCAAGCGGTGGCAGGAGACACACACACACACGCACACACACACACATATACACATATACGACGAACTTCTTTTAGTTTCCGTCTGGTCGGTCCGAAGCTATAGTAGAAGTCACTTGCCCAAGGCGCCATGCAGTAGGAGACTGAACCTGGAACCATTTGGTTGGGAAGCTAGTTTCTTACAACACAGCCATATATATATATATATATATATATATATATATATATATATCACGTGACCACGTGACCGACCAAGCTATCAGATGTTATTACACATCGCTGGTCACAATGCATTTTTGCATTGCTTTAGCCTTCAGACGACGCCACTCCGTTGGCTAGGTGAGCAGGTCAATACTCCCCTAGTGATCATGAAAAGAAGTGTATTGCTCAAGAACACAACGCACCACCCAGTCAGGGAATAGAACCCACGATCTAGCGATCATGAGTGCAACAGCCTAACCACTAGGCCACACGCGTCTTCACACACACTTATATATGTGTGTGTGCGTGTGTATGTGGTCCGGCATTGTTTGTGTGTAGTGAAAATTTATAACTAGTTTGAGGATTTTCAGTTTTGTTTCCTTCCCTTAACTTCGTGTATTTTGTTTAATAAAGCCTAAACTCTGTTTTTATTGTGTTGTTTGTTGCTTGTTTTCTTTTGCGAAAGAGCGAGGCAAGCTTTTACACATGCATTATAGTGACATTAACCGATTAACTGAGATTATCGTTGCTATCAGTGAGACACCTTACCGACTCTTCCACTGCACTGCTCGACCATTGAATGATCGTTTATTTCGATCATTTAATACTGATTACAAATTTTGGCAGAAGGCCAGCAATTTTGAGGATGGAGATGAGCCGATTACATCGACCCTAGTGTTCAACTGGTACTTATTTTAACCACCCCGAAAGGATGAAAGGCAAAGTCAACCTCAGCGGAATTTGAACTCAGAACGTGAAGATGGACGAAATGCCGTTAAGCATTTTACCCGACTTGCTAACTCTTCACCCGACTCTGCCAGCTCACTGCCTAATTTCAGTCCTTTAATATTAATTTCAAATTTTGGAACAAAGCCAGCAATTTCAGGGGAGGGGTAAGTCAATTACATCGACCTCAGTTCTCAACTGGTATATATCCTATCGACCCCGAAAAGATGAAAGTTAACGTGGACTGCAGCGGAATTTGAGCTCAAAACGGGAAGACGGCTGAGATGAAGCTAAGCATTTTGCCCGGTATGCTAACGATTCTGCCAGCTCTCCACTCTACAACCCTTAAATATTACAGCATACAATAAGGGGTAAGTTGGAAGAATCGTTAGCACCCTGGACGAAATGCTTAGCGGCATTTCGTCTGTATTTAAATTCTGAGTTCAAATTCTGCCAAGGTCGACCTTGCCTTTCACCTTTTCAGGGTCAATAAAATAAGTACCAGTTGAGTACTGGGGTCAATGTAATCGCTTTCTCCATCATCCGAAATTATTGGCCTTGTGTCAAATTTTGAAATCAATATTACAACACATATTTAGAGTGAAATATCGATTGATTGATATCGATCCGTATATCACTGGTACTTTTTATCGTATTTTATCCTCCTTCGAAAGATGGAAGACGAAGTTGATCCCAGCCGGTATCTGAACTACGAACGTAACGGGATACAACTCATTTAGTTCGACATTCTACTATTTCTACTGTTACCATCAAATATATATTGATCTGTTTATTTATTGATTTATTGATTGATTGATTAGTTATAGTAGAACTGTTGGATTGTTACCAGAAGATATAACAACAAAGTAGTTTCATCTCGACAAAAACCACGACGACAGTAGTTATTCAACTACGTTTGTTCTTGACTTTTATCTTCTTTCTCCTTCAAGAGTCGATATAGACTGAAAATGGCCAATTCAATAACACTGTTTCTCTCTGCTGTCTGTCGCAAAATTAAAGATTTTAAAATTTGGCACCAGGCCAGCAACTTTTACTTCAACTCCAGTATTCAGCTGATACTTTATGTTAACTGGCACAGAATAATAAAAATCAGTATGTCCTTGCAAGCAGTAAAAGAAGTAGAGGGCCTGAATAAAATTGCATTGTGGTATATAATTACGTCCCTTTGTACTGAAATCAAATTCTATCGACGCCGATTTGCCACTCTTCCTTTCGGTTTCTATAAACTAAAGGAGCAGTTAGGTTGAACTGTATTATTTAAAGATATGTTGTATTATCTGCGTCCTTCAGACCCGTATTAGAAATCTAATTCAGATGTTGATACTAGCAGTGGCAGTACATCAGTCAAAAGTACCCAGCAATGTTAAGTTATACACCTTACGTTCTCAATTTCTTCTAGGCCTGAAATTTTAGGGGAGAGGAAAATCGATTACATGGACTCCAGTGTTTGTCTGGTATTATTTTATCGACCTTGAAAGGATGAAAGGCGAAGTCGACCATGCCGAAATTTCAACTCAGAACGTAAAGCCGGAAGAAATTCCACTAAGCGTATCGTCCGGCGTGCTAACGAACTTTACTTTCTAAATTAAAATCTCGATGGTTAGGGTGTTGTTTTCACGACCACAAGGATCGCAAAATGCTTAGCGGCATTTCGTCCGTCTTCATGCTTTGAGTTCAAATTTCGCCGACGTCGATTTTGCCTTTTATCCTTTCAGGATCGGTAAAATAAGTACCAGTTAAGAACTGGGGTTGATGTAATCGACTTAACCACTTCCCCTGAAATTGCTATCCTTGTGTCAAAATTTGAAACCTATATTTAGAACTTCATGGAACATTCTGGTGTACACGTCATTTAGAGTTTTCTTCATCGGTGCTGTAAGTGTCCGTGTTATTCAACTATAAGCTAAAATTGATTCAACTACATCTCTAAAGTAGTCAATTTTAGTTTTTGATGGAAGATTAGACTTCCATATCTTATCCAAACAGTTAAGCGCTCCGCATGTTTTACTAATCCTGATTTCCATATCATTCTCGGATTTGGCGATATGACTTCCGAAATATTTGTACGTCTCCATATTTTTTATTTCTTCTCCGTTCACAGATAATACAAGATTTCAGTCCTATCTTGGTTGTAAGACATATTTTCTGTTTTAGCAGCTTTGATATATAATCCGATTTCACTTGCTTTTTTTTCTCCAGATGTGGTAGGATATTGGCATTTCATATGATCACAGGTTACTACCAGATTGTCACATAATCTACATCTGGAATTTTCTTGACAGGATACCTTATACTTTCTTATCTGTGAAAGAGTCAAACCTAAGTATTTAAAAATTTTTTTTTTAGTTTAATGCTTTCCTTAGTACATTTGATAGCATTTGAGGAAAGATGTGGCGCTAGGGTATCGCCTTGTAGTTACATGAAAGAAACCAGTGCCTCCCTCTGCAGAACGAACTCTTGCTCCAGTATTCTGATATAGTATCATTATAGCGTTCACAGTTTCACAGTTTCTCTAGGAATATCAGAAACTAGCACTATCTTTCTCATTTTCTCTCCTTGGATCGAATCGAAGGCTATTGCGAAACCAACGAAAACTAGAATAGTTGGTATGTTCTTCCCCGTCACACCTTGCGGCTTTTTGTAATATTCTTGATCTATTCCATTTGAACGAAAGCCATTACGATTCTCACGAAAAATTTTCTCAATCTTGTGTGTGATTGTTTTCAGTAACATCAAGTTGTATATTTTAGCTGTGTTCATAACCCATAATCTATTATAGTCTTATGCCAATGTTTAAAAATCAATATTCATAATGGTTGTAGCATTCGGTTAAAACCCCACAAAACTTAATTCAGCAGAAACCTTTTAAGCAGTCACACATATTTAAATGCCTAAACTTTATGTTCATCTACTTAAATACAAACTATTAAACATCGTTAAGATTTATCATTTTTTAATAGTTTATTTTATTGGTTCCGGCTCGTTCATTTTATGACACTTCATCACACTTTATCTTTTTTTATCTTTTATATTTTACTTGTTTCAGTCATTGGACTGCGGCCATTCTGGGGCACCTCCTTGAAGGGCTTTAGTCGAACGAATCGACTCCAGTATTTATTCTATCGGTTTCTTTTTCAGAACTGCTAAGTTACGGAGAGGTAAACAAACCAACGCGGCTGTCAAGCAGTGGTAGGGGACCAACACAAACACAAGCATATAGATACACACACACATACACACACACACACACACACACACATACACACGTTTGTGTATGTGTACGCATGCACACACACACACGAACATATAAATATGTGTGTATCTGTATACACACACATGTATGTGTACGCATACACACAGACATATACATGTGTGTGTATCTGTATACACATACATATGTATGTATCTGTATACACACACATATATATGTGTATGTGTATACACACTCACACATACTCAGGACGGGCTTCTTTTCTTTCAGTTTTCGTATACCAAATCTGCTCACACAATTTTGGTCGGCTCAGTCTATTGCAGCGGGCACTTGCCCCTGGTGTCACGTAGTGAAATTAAACCCGAAATCAAGTGGTTAGGAAGCAAACTTCTTACCACACAGCTACGCCTGCGCCTTAATAATGTTGAACGAAGCTGCATGGAATAATATATATATTTATGTAAAGTTATGTTTAACGCGTTCGAGTGTGTTAGGACGTGATAAGACCTTTCGCTGCAGTAACAGACCCTAGAGAAAATTCTCCATCTCGATCTATATAAAAACATTTTATTTTGGACAATGAATGACGTCACTACATCGCTAGGCGCATGCGTTTCTGCGTCGCTCTGCTTCGCATTTCTCCAAACATTTATGCTAATACAACACATATGATACATAGCACTTAGAGTGAAACTCCTTACCGTATTTACTGGAAGCCTTTTATTTCTTACATCCCGAGTTCATATCCGTCTCGAACCGTCTTCAGTAACGATAAAGTAATATCCAGCTTAACATCATTTCAATCAAACTTCCTTTCACTCTTCTGCACTCTATGGCCTTGTGCCAGCATCAAAAATCAAAAAAATATTTTTTGAGGGTGTTAATTTGTCAGAAATAAAGCACAATAGCAGACTGTATGTCTTACAGTATTGAGTTTCATTCTGCTAAGTTCTGAGTTCAAATTCCACTGTTATCGATTTAGTCTTTCATTATTATTATTATTTTTTATTTTTTATTTTTTCAGTGTCAAAAAATAAGTATCACTGGTGTACAAAGGTCAATTCAATTGATTAGAGCCCTTTCTTGCCAATTTCTGGCTCTCTGCCACAAACATAAGAAACCACTAAATAATGTGTGAGATTCCGTGAAAGAGAGAGAGAGGGGCAGACAGACACACAGACAGAGCGAGAGACTCACTGTATGACTGTGTATGTGAGACAGACGGTGTATGAGAGAGAGAAAGAGATTGCGAGTGTAAATGAAAGAACTGGTGTGCATAAGACTAAGTGTATGAGTGAAAGACTGTGTGAGAGAGAATGAGACTTTGTGTGTATGTGTGTGTGCGTGCATGTGTGTGTGTGTGTGTGTGTGTGTGTGTGTGTGTGTGTGTGAAAAAGAGAAACTGTGTGAGAGTGAGAGAGACTGCGAGTGTGTGTATGGCAGAGAAGGCGTGACTGTATGTGACTGCGTATTTGTGAGAGAAAGAGACAGAGGGAGAGAGCAAGACTGTAAGAAAGAGATAGAGAGAGAGAAAGAAAGAAAGAGAGAGGGAGGGAGGGGGAGATGGAGAGAGTGAAGTTGTGTGTAAGATTGTGCGTGTGACTGTATGTGACTGTATGTGGTTCCATCATTTTCTTATAAATAACACTTAAATAGAAACAGTATTTCACCTTTTATATTACGCTTTTGCTCTGGTTTTGTGATACGGTTCTTAATCTTTTAGCCAGGAGAGAAGCCAGTACCCACAACCCTTTAGAGAGCCTTCCTAGAAAGAAGCGGGGTTTGAAGATATCCTCAAACCGGGACACCTGACTCCAATGCTTGCACTCTGCTATAAGAACCTAAAGTGCGATGTAGAGGTGTTCAACCGGGCGACGGATTAGGTCTGATACTCAAATAGACTACGGCCACATTTGAACTCAGAATGTCGCTAACTGGTACAAATTCGATATGTAATCCTGTCGTGGGTACACTGGGTAGTTGTTCAGTAGCCCCAGAAGTCTAGGGGCCCAATTCTGATCTAAGTATGCTTTGTCTTGCTGTCAAAAACTAAATACTATAGGAGCCCGGTACATTGATTCATCCTGGGCCCTACAGCGTTGCTAAGACAACCCTCATCATAAGGCATTTCGTATGATGCCGTATTATTTTCGGCCAGTATATTGACTTAGATTGGAACTTCATCAAGTTCGTGAAGAAGAAAAGCATGCGCTATTATTATTATTATTATTATTATTATTATTATTATTATTATTATTATTATTATTATTATGTTGTTTTTTTTTCTTCTTTCTTCAAATTTTCTTCCATTTCTCGCCGAGTGTTTTCCGTACACCTAGGGCAGAGAAACTCGTTGTATGCATTCCCAGTTTACACACGCAAATTCACAGATAAAACATGTATTTAAAAAAAAAAAAAAATTAATTAATGTTGTTTTCACA
>NC_068985.1:51591589-51592283 GCF_001194135.2 Octopus bimaculoides
TTTTTCATGTGCTTTTGTCTTTGCAATTAATTTTATTTTCTTTGCAGCAGCAGTTGACGCATTTCCTTCAACCTGATCAAGCTGGTGGGTATCTAAGAGTTCGGTAGCGAATTTTTTGCTCTCTTTCAGAATAGAGTGAAGTTTTTTCGGTCTTTCATGTTTTTCAACAAGTTTCAGCATCCAATCGTTGGTTGTTTCAAGGTATTTGGCCAGTCCGATTGTGGTGGTTTTGTACGTAACGATTGTGGTGGTTTTATCATCATCATCATCATCATCATCATCATCATCATCATTATTATTATTATTATTATTATTATTATTATTATTATTATTATTATTATTATTATTATTATTATTATTAAGGCAGCAAGCTGGCAGAATTGTTAGCACGCGGGGTGAAATGCTTTGTGGTATTTCGCCCGTCGCTACATTCTGAATTCAAATTCCACCGAAGTCGACTTTGCCTTTAATCCTTGCTGGGTCGATAAAATAAGCACCAGTTGAACACTGAGGTCGATGTAATCGACTAGTACCCTAACCCCAAAATTTCTGCCCTTGAGGCTAAATTTGAAACCATTATTATTATTATTATTATTATTATTATTATTATTATTATTATTATTATTATTATTATTATTAACGAGGCGAGCTGGCAGAATCATTAGCACGTCGGACAAAGTGCTTAGCCGCATCT
>NC_068985.1:51592607-51597083 GCF_001194135.2 Octopus bimaculoides
AAAAAACTCGGGTCTAGGGCCAAAAGTTGGAACATTGTTATATAAAGAAAACATTACATTTATTGCTGTTGTTGTTGTTACTCGTATCCAGAAAAGACTATTTCGCACTCTTTTGCTGAACAACTTGCGCATGATTTGTTTTATAGAAGTGGTTCTCAACCATTTTTTTTTTTTTTTTACCTATGGACCCCTTTAATATTTTCCTCGGGTGGACCCTCAAAGCCATTCGATGTTTGGAAATATCCCGTTATATTTATATAATTAAATATCAATTTCAAGTTTTTGACTACGGTTGGATAACACTCACAACTCACAACTCCTACAAAGACAACTCTAAATGACACGTGCACAAGAATGTTCCGTGGTGTTCTAAATATCGGCTTCAAATTTTGAAACAAGGGGGCGGGTGTTAGTCGAATACATCGACTCCAGTGCTCAACTGGTACTCATTTTATCGACCCCGAAAGAATAAAATGCAAAGTCGACCTCGATGGAATTTGAACTCAGAACGTAAAGACGGACGAAATGTAGCTAAGTATTTCACCCGACATACTCATTGTTAAACTTTTGTATATTACGGTCGGGTAACATGGGCACTTACAGCTCCGATGAAGAAAATTCTAAATGGCACAGCCACCAGCATGTTCCGTGATGCTCTAAATATCGGTTTCAAATTTTGACACAAGGGGGAGGGGCTAAGTCGATTACATCGACTCCAGTGGTCAACTGGTACCCATTTTATCGACCCCGAAAGGATAAAATACAAAGTAGACTTTGGCGGAATTTGAACCCAGAACGTAAAGACAGACGAAATGCAGACATACTCATTATTAAGTTATTTTGTATATTATAGAAGCATAACCAATTTATTGCACATAAGCCCCTAGCAACAAAATCTTATGCGGACCCCCAAGGGTCATGTGGACTCTAGTTGAGCGCCAATGGCTTATTGTGATCACATGTATGTGCTGTACATGATCCCACTCCCTCTATCAAATCGACATGACCGGTGCAGGTACACAGTGTACTACACGTAAGATGTCGAAGTGATCACATTTATATACACATAAATACACATGTTTATAGATGTGTATATAAATACACATGTATATATATTGCAGATTAAAGAGTGTGTGTGCGTGCGCGCAGGTGTGTGTGTGTGCGCAGGTGTGTGTGTGTGTAAATATACTAATGTATATTTATTGCATTTGCCTCGTGGATGTTATAATGCACTGTATTTATCTGAAGAATAGGATATACTTTAAGTGCAAATGTACCCAGAGAAAGAGAAATAAAGCATTAGTTTATAATAGTAGCACGATATGACAGTTGATGTTATGTAATGTAGTGTAATTTGATGTACAAACACATACACATAACACATGCATGCTTGCACACACACACATGCATACATACGAACATTTACACATGCACACATATACATGTACAAATACACATGCTCACATATCATGTACACATACCCATGCACAGACACACACGTGTGTGTGTGTGTGTGCGTGCGTGCGTGCGTGTGTGCGTGTTTGTGTGAGCGCGTAGATTGAGTTGACCGAGACCTCTATTTTTACCAAATGGATTGTTCAACCAGTATTCAGCTGCCCTAATAGCAAATATTTCGTTATTATTCTTAAATTAGCTTGTAAATAATATCTTTAACATATATATCATATGTCTAGCATATATAAATCACAGTATTTGTGTGTATATTGACAAACACATACGTTTCCACAATTCTCGACCGATTTCCACCAAACTTTACACACACATTACTTATGTGCCAAGGATGGTCATGCACTATAACATTTTGCCCAGAGCTCCCGCGAAAATGGACAAACCGGGAAAACGGTAGTTTACACGGGGCTTTCTCTAATTCGTTGTATGTACATAGTTTTTTGTATGTAAGATCTTCCATAACTTTTTAATCTCTATGGTCGAATATGGCATTATAGAATATGTTTTAGTGGTTTTCACATTTTTATTATTTATTATTTAACTATATTTTATAATTGTATATTATTACTTTCTATATCTTCATGTGTATTGGCGCATATTGTTTGAGGGTTTTGGTTAGAGAATATTATAAAAGTGAAAAGATTTTGTTTATTTATTCATTTCGACTTCTTTCCATACTTTTAAAATCTATATGGTCGTATATTTGCATTACAGAATATTTTTAGTTGTTTTCACATTTTTTCAATTTATTATTTATTTATGTTAAATCGTCCAAAGGACGGGTGAGTTTGCAAGAGTTAGTAAGCTTCGATCAGTCCGTAGAAGGTATAAAAAACAACTTCCAGGCACAATAGTGGTTTATGGACGTAGAAGATTGTAAAGTTTCCCCATGTTGAAGTTCGATAAGCTGAAAAATGTTATTTTTATAGCTCACAGTTAGCAACTGCGGTTGCTATGTATGTGAATAAAAATCGAAATTTAAGGAATTGAGCAGGTAAAAGCCAGGCTACATATGTTTCCTAGCTAGCAGAACCTCGGAAATAGTAATCATTCAACGAGGAGTACTCCACTAACTACTTACCTGGCCAAAGATAACTTAGTTAAATGAAGGTTACATTGTCATCAAGGGATCCCAAGTTAACTCGCAGGAGATTTTATCGAAAATGAGTGGAAAGCACAGATGTCTATATAAATCCAAAATATGGTGCAAGAACGTAATAGACGACAATAAAACACCCGGAGAGATAGGCGATACAAAGACGGACAGGAAAAAAACAAAGACGGGTCATTCGCAGCCTCCTCTCATCAGCCAAGTTGGCAATTTTTTCTTACAGTTTCAGCCGGTTACACTTGAGACTGTTCAAATCCGGCTGGTCCCAGAAATCTAAGCAAAAAGCATTAAATTTTGGGGGAGAAAGCAAGCGAATGTGTACGACAACAAAGACAAAAAACGGAGAACATGTTACACAATTACAAATACAAACAATAAGAAAGTAACAACAGGTGTCTTTCGACTAATAAAGACGAATCAAGTTGAACTGGCGTGTGTTGACTGAAAGCCTTGAGACAGGAATATTGGAGAGATGAACATAGATGAAAGTCATGAGGCAGGAATATGAAATGTTTCGTGGTCGGCAGTCGAGCCAAGAAAGAAAGATCATGCCTGAGCGCCAAACAGTGAGTAGGAATAAATGAAATTTAGGTTAGGTGAAATATGTTTGCAACATATTTTAACTTCCAAAGGCAAATTCGCTGCAGTTACCGCGGAGAAAATATTCTCTATTATGGTAAAGAGTGTAAAATGCCGTATCTGTTTAGTGGTTCCCTCTAGCGGATTACCAGATGCACGTTTCTGGCTCCGTAGTCTTCCTCAATGGAAAATAACGAAGAAAGATAACTCTGGACAGATTCAAAGCCGTAGCTTTAACTAGAAAAACAGTCCACATCAGTGATTGAATTGCGCTACTGGACCGCCTGGTCAGAATAAAAATAACAGCACCAGCACCAAGCAGAGTGATTTGGAATAAATGAACACTAAATTAGTTAAAATAAGTTTGTGACGTATTTTAACTCCTAAAAGCAAATTCACTGCCTTTACTGTGGTGAAAAAATTCTAAGATATCTCCTCCTCTCTGCTCTCCACTTTCTTCTACTAACCACACAACGTAATTGCCATACCTTTTCTCTTGCCTCTTACCGCAAACACACACACTGTTTCTGTCTGTCTGTTTACCTCTCGGTCTGTCAGTATGTCTGTCTGTCTGTCTGTCTGTTTATCCCCCCCCCTCTCTCTCTCTCTCGCTCTTCGTTTTCCCCTTGATCTAACCACTTGACAGCATACTAGCGTAATAACACTCATTTTCCTCCTACTTCACGTCGTTAACACCTCTCCCTCTTTTCTCTCTTTCTCTGTTTCTCACCCTCTTCTTCTCTCGCTCTTCGCCTCTCCCTTCAGCTAATTACATGACAGAGTAACGCATCTGGCCTTAGCGTATTTATAGACTAGCAGTATCCTTGGAAATTCCACGATTATTTTGAAAATTGTAAGATGGAATTGTATATTTTTTCTCAAAAAATCCACTTGGGCAGTATTGAAAGGGCAATCAATCAATCAATCAATCAATCAATCAGTCAGTCAATCAGTCTATCTCTCTACCTACCTTCCTATCTACCTGTCTGCTTGCCTACCTACCTACCTACCTACCTACAAACCTACCTACCTACCTACCTACAAACCTACCTACATACCTACCTACCTACCTACCTACATATATTTTATTTACATTTCTGTCGATGTATGTATCTGTCTACTCTAACAATACTAAAAAGAACATTAAAACCTGAAACAATGACTAAACTTTTATTTTTATTACCTGTCACAAAATCATGTAACTACTTTCCACTCCCGCATTGCTTTCAATCAACTCTCACTCTCTCTCCTTCTCTCTCTCTCTCTGTCTTTCCTCTGATCGCTAACTCTCTCTCTCTCTCTCTCTCTCTCTCTCT
>NC_068985.1:51597093-51601007 GCF_001194135.2 Octopus bimaculoides
TCTCTCTCTCTCTCTCTCTCTCTCTCTCTATCTCTCTCTCTCTCTCTCTTTCTCTCTCTCTCTCTCACACACACACACACACACTTAAACTAACCATTTGACAGTGTCTTAGCATAATAACTGTTACATTCCCTCTACCCCACGTCGTTAGCACTTCTCTCTCCCTCTTTTTCTCTCGCTCTTCACCTCTCCCTTCAGCTAACACGTGTCAGCGGCCTTAACGTATTAATATATAGATATGTATGTATGTATGTATGTATGTCAGGTCAATCTAACTGCTACTGGTAACATGTAACCTAGTACAACCTGCCGCGTGGTCGGATCGTCGATGACTAAACTGGCGACTCTACTTTGCCTGATTTGAAAATGAGGGTGGTTTTCGTTTGACACCCAGTAGGACGAAAATCAACACCTGTCAAGGACGGGTAAACTCAGTAGAGTCAACGAACATTCAACAATTGGGAGTGAGTGACTCTTAGTCTTTGTTTACTCATCTCTCTAGCAGAAGGAATTTCCAAATAACACTCAGCTCATTGAAAATCCGAAGATCTTGTTCTGGCTTGTTTCTGGTCTACTTGGCTTTGTAAATGAGAGTCTTACCGGTTGCGTGCAACCTGTTATTGACCTAAAATTTTATCACCTGCATTGCTGACAGCCATTGTCTTTAACATCTAGGATAAGATAATTTCTCAGTGATGATCATACTCGTCTATGAGTATGACGACCACCATATATGAACATCTTCCTTTTATAATTATTTGAAGTCTCCTCATTGAGAAAGAAATGCTTTCTAACAAAGAAATGCCTCCACCACTGGTGTTTAGACGACACAAAATGATATATTTGCTACATGTTGAATTTTAGAAAAGTCTTCCATATTTTTACGCTTCCGACTACAGATTGTGTATGTAAAGTGTGTGTCGGCTGATTACATTCATTGTCTGAAATTCCTAAATCTTCGTGATGACTGTCACCTAAATATTTATTAATATCGCCAACTTTGCCAACAATTTTCGATATAAATATATATTTTGGGTAAAGAACCTATAATTTCGAAGTAGTTGTCGATAAATATTGTCTTTCTCACAGACTTTCGAATTGTTTACATCTGTAGAGAAGCTGACCTCTTTGACTGTACATAATTTTTCTTTTCTTTGTCTCAAGCATCTATATGAGATATATTTATGCATGTGCCTGTAAGTATGTGCATGTATGTATGTTTATGTAGGTGTATGTAGGCAAGTGCGCGTATGTCAGTTTGTAATTGTGTGTATATATGCATGATTGCGTGTATGTATGTAAGTTGCTTCCGATATAAATTGATATTCTAATTAATATGGTTATTAATGTAAATATTGTACACCAGCTGGCCAGACAGTAGTCGCCTTTCCTACATCGAATTAAGTCGAGATCGCCATACTTCGCTTGTCAGGCCAACAAGCTCCCACACACTAACTCTCTCTCTCTCTCTCTCACACACACACACACACACACACACACACACACACACACACACACACACATACACACACTGACACTCACAGATACACGCACTCACAGAGGCTCACACATGCAGATATCTCACATGCATACGCAAACACGTAGTTTATATATATATATATATATATATATATATGTGTGTGTGTGTGTGTGTGTGTGTGTGTGTGTGTGTGTGTGTGTGTGTGTGTGTGTGTGTGTGTATGTGTGTGTGTGTGTGGTTCTCCTGCATTAAAGCCGAGACCCTACCAGACATTTTTCATATTATATTAGTGTTAACATGTTTAATGTAAGGAACATTAAAATGCGAACTATAAACAATAATACGAGGAAGAGAAACAATGTTTTTCCATGAATAATAATACTGTTTCAATTTTTTTCTCAGGGTTTACAAGAAATAACCCCTGACATATTTCGGCTCTGTTATGACCTTGTCGTGAAAACAATTCTCGGCGTAATTTCTGAAGCAGCGATGAAAGAATCGTTAAATCAGTCTACAACAATGCATTGCCAGATGTGGAAGAAAATTGAAGCTTTGAGTTAATGCAAATATTCTTAATGCAGGGATAACTAAAACCTATATTTTGTTCCAGATATTTTGGACTAATATCGAGAATAAAAAGCATCTCAATCATAATGCATGATTGTTGAAAACATTAACGACATCAACAGTAAACCGCCCACTATCAACTCCAAATTTGATATTAAAACTGTGATAAAAGTGCGTAATGGGAAGGCGCTAGAAAGTCAACAAAGTGTATGTTTATAAACTATACAATTGAAAGTCAAATTTACTTACCAAACTAGTTTAATACAAAGAAATGTCGTACTCTCCGACTTGGTAGAAAACTTGGTGCTAACCTAAACGTTGTGCAAGATCAACAAGATAATGCCTTAGAAGCAAACGGTTGGAAAGAAGAGAGTGTGGAAATGTGCCGAATAACTTTTAGCTAATATTCTATAACTAGAAATTTGTTATGAGATATATGGTGTCCGTCAACAAAACAATACATTTAGTAAAGATTATAAAGTATAGTAAAAATATATTTAGTAGATTCGTTATGTGCAACAGCTTTAGCATTCTCACCGACGCTGCTGGGACGATGTTTGCCTGTTCCTGATATGGTTTCGTATTTTTAAACACAGTGCATCCATATGAGATATTATCTGCGGAAGTGAGACACGGTTGGCTATTTAGTAAAGAATCAAAGAAACTAATACGAATAGCAACAAAACATGAACAGTGTAATGAAGACAACAAACATAAAATGGAGACTGAGCTAATAGACACATCACCGAGTTGGATGGAGAAACACTGAAATAGATTTTAAAAAATTAAACCGAAAATGGGATAACAAAATGTCATATTAAAGACATTGACAAGAAAAAGATTTATATGACCAGGACGCCCTCAAAACTGATAAAAGCGGAAGTGGATAAAGAAAAAACCCTACATTTCTGCAGTAGGAAACTACTATACTTTTATAACTTCACCAATATTTATACTTCTACAATACACAAGTGGAGGCGCAGTGACCCAGTGGTTAGGGCAGCGGACACGCGGTCATAGGATCGCGGTTTCGATTCCCCGACCGGGCGTTGTGAGTGTTTATTGAGCGAAAACACCTAAAGCTCCACGAGGCTCCGGTAGGGGATGGTGGTGAACCCTGCTGTACTCTTCCACCACACTTTCTCTCACTCTTACTTCCTGTTTCTGTTGTGCCTGTAATTCAAAGGGTCAGCCTTGTCACACTGTGTCACGCTGAATATCCCCGAGAACTACGTTAAGGGTACACGTGTCTGTGGAGTGCTCAGCCACTTGCACGTTAATTTCACGAGCAGGCTGTTCCGTTGATCGGATCCACTGGAACCCTCGACGTCGTAAGCGACGGAGTGCCAACAACAACAAAATAATATTTAATTATAAAAATACAGTTAGATTTTTTTTTTATATTCATTATTCAATGTCTGATAAAGTAAAATGGAAATCAAAGGGATATATAAGCAACAAAAAAAATGGTTAAGAAGCACTACTTTAGACATATAGCAGTATACTAACATGCAAATATAATACAGTGTACTTTACTCCTAACGGCTATCATTTCATTTGGTAATATTTTTATTTGTTTATTAGTAGGACCGTGTTTCTAATGCAGATTTCTTAGCAATTCTATGCTGACATACACTGTCTTTGCTTTGATACCATTATTAGTCATTCTTGAAAACCCGTTACATGCGGTAAAACAAAATGGCCGCTATGTTGAATTTTTGTTTTAATAAACTTCAACATTCTTCATCCTCTAGTGTATTGAGTCCATCATATTAATATATTAATGTTAAATAGGTTTAAAATATAAGTTTATAGCAGATTGAAGTGTGTGTGTGTGTGTGTGTGTGTGTGTGTGTGTGTGTGTGTG
>NC_068985.1:51601017-51602941 GCF_001194135.2 Octopus bimaculoides
GTGTGTGTGTGTGTGTGTGTGTGTGTGTGTGTGTGTGCGTGTTTATTCCATTCGAAAGAGCTGCTATGTCACGTCATTGAAAAACTTTATACCATTTTGATAGTCGGTACAAAGACTGCTTCTTCCATAAATTTTATCCGTCATTTACTAAATTACGAAAAGCCATACAATTGGGTGATTTCGATAGAATAGGGAAGAATGAAGTAGTTGATTGTGACTGAGAATTTTCACCTTTATATATGTATATATACACATACATGTATACATACATGTATACATATATGTATACATACATGTATACATACATGTATACATACACTCTCTCTCTCTCTCTCTCTCTCTCTCTCTCTCTCTCTCTCTTTCACGCACACACATACATATTGTATTTGTGCGTATGTGTGTGTCTTTCTGTGTATATGTATGTGTATATGCATACATATGTGTGCGCATATACGTTCATGTATCATAATACATATATACAGATTATTGTTATTTGTTAAGTCTTGAAAATTACCAGTTTAAACTTTCAAATTATGCAGGTAAAAGACTTCAACTAATGTACGTATATATATATATATATATATATATATATATAAACAAATAGTAAATGAGTATATGCATATATACGTACAGGTATGTGCATACCGACATCCACCTGTATGTATAGGTGCATATCTGGGTACAGGACATTGCAAACAAACGTAGACGAGAGCACACGAGCCACATAGAGAACATCTCCTTCATCAGCCACCCACGTTTTAACACCGGCGTTTCGACTAGCTTATATATATATATATATATATATATATATATATATATATATATATATATATATATATATATATATATATATATATATACACACACAAACAATATATACGCGCACAATACATACATACGCTCAAACACCAACATTATACATACATAGATGTATATATGTATTGTGTGTGTGTTTCCCCTGAAGCAATATAAATGTTGTGTACGCGTACTGTTACAGCAAAACGTATCGTGCATATTGATTATTTGTCCACAGAGAGCTCTGATTACAATATATTTCCCTTTTAATTAGCGTATAGTATTCCCTGATAACATGTTCTTTGTCAGAAGCACGACCACATGATAGTTTTTCGTTAATTCCAAGCAACTTTTACCATTTAGCCCTTCGTTGATTCATTCGTTCTTTCTGGCCAGATATTAGCTGAAATAGTCATGTTATTCCTTTGTATTTGTTGTTCTTTTGCCCCAGATCGACACTGATTGAGCATACTTCTGCAGTTCACTTGTGACTACATGTCTCTTGCTTTTTCTCCCCACTTCCTTTTTAGATATAAAGTTGTAGGGATGGCTATGTGGTTAAGAAACTTGCTTTGCAACCGTGGCTTTCGGGTTCATTCCCATTGTGTGGCACCTTGTGTGTCTTCCACTATAGCCCCACACCTACCAGTGCTTTGTGAGAGTATTTTGTTGACGGAAAAAAATCTCTCTATCTCTCTCTCTCTCTCTCTCTCTCTGTGCACATATATATTCCCGAGGGTTATACTAATACATCTATTTGTTTTCTGCATCATCTGTCTTCGTCTGTTGTTTTTTTGTGAATTCTCCCTATATATATTGATATATATATATATATATATATATATCGTTGCTATAATGTTAAACTGTCCTATGTCCAAATTTGGCCAAATGCTTTTTTTTCTTTTTCAATATATATTTTTGCTTGTTATAGTCGGTTCTTTTGGTCAAATTATCGTATCTCCAGCTACTTCAGATGCCAATACATCAAAAATTATCAAAGTGTAGTACAACGGTTTTGCTATGGTGAAACTATTTTTTCGTTTTCTGAAAAAGCAACGTTTTGGACTTGCGACACTTTTACATAATAGCAACCATATATATATGTGTGTGTGTGTGTGTGTGTGTGTGT
>NC_068985.1:51603338-51604295 GCF_001194135.2 Octopus bimaculoides
GAAATAGGGGAGTGAAAAATACAGACACGGATATTAAGAAAGAGAAGTATGATTATGTAGTTAGATATTGCTATATATTTGCGCGCGCACATCTACACATATACATATAAATATGTGTATATATGTATATGCATACAAATACATGCGCCTGCACACACATATTTATTCAAATGTGTGCGTGTGATGCATATACGTAGGGAGGAAATATAAAAGAAAGAATGCAGACAGGCAGCCGGGCGGCTAGAAAATGAAGAGAGAGAGAGAGAGAATGGGATGTGGGGAGGTTTAAATGATGTGTAAATATAAAAGATCAGATCAAATCAGTGGTTGGTAATTATATCTCAGAAAGCAACTACGAGACTAAATAAACTGGCGAGTCTGGATATTTAAAAGGTATGAGAACTGCAGTGACTAAGTGTATAAAAGGTATGAGAATGGAGACCAAATATAGAAGGGAAATAAGAAAATGGGAAGCAAAAAGAAAATGACTTTTATTGATAGCAATGGCTGGTGTTTGGTAAAAATGGACGACGGTGAAGTGTGGCGGCGGCGGCGATAGTGGTGGTGGTGGCTGTGTGTGGTAGTCATTGGTGTATGTGTTGTAGTGTTGGTGGTAACTCCTGTGTATGATGGTAATTGTGATGGTTGTGATGGTGACGATGATAGTGATTCTAGGGGCAGCCGCAGTTAGCGATAGAACTGCCGGTTATTGGTGGATGTGTAGGTGCTGGTGTTGCTGTTGAGCAGTAGATTTAACAGTAGCTGTTGTGGTTGTAGTTGTAGCTGTAGCAAGTGACTGTGTTGGCGGTAATTGGTAAATGTGATGGTAGTTGCCGTTGTGGTGGCAGTGGTGATGACTGCTAGATGTAATGATAGTTGCGGTGGTGATGATGATGCTTTTGGTGTTGCTGGTGGTGGTGGTGGTGGTGGCGGCGGCGGCAGTGGTGGTGGTGATGG
>NC_068985.1:51605002-51606056 GCF_001194135.2 Octopus bimaculoides
TGGTGGTGGTGGTAGTAGTGGTGGTAGTGGTGGTGGTGGTGGTGGTGGTGATAGTGGTGGTAGTGGTGGTAGTGGTGGTAGTGGTGGTGTTGGTTTCCAGCTATTTGCCCGATTGAGCAGACCTGTGATCAAAGTTGTTCCAATATGACCACCCAGTTTTACCCAAGTCATAATGTAGATGAGACAGCATTATCTAAAGTGTCTTTTTCTTTTTCCAAAGGTCGTATAGTATGAATTTAGATAGATTTGACTGTTGTTTCTAACAGATCAAGCGACCACATAGAACTCCCTTGTTTAACCCGAGATATTTCTTCTGGTGCTGGTTGCAGTGGTGGTAGTAGTGTTGATTGTAGTGGTTAAGGCAGTGTTGATTGTAGTAGTGGTGGTAGCATTGATTGTAGTTGTGGTGGTGGTGGTAGTAACAGTAATGGTGGCGTTGGTTGTAGTGGATGTGGTGGCGTCAGTTGTAGTGGTGGTGATGGCGTTGGCTGTTGTGGTGGTGTTGGTTGTAGTGGTAGTAGTGGCATTGGTTGTAGTGGTAGTAGTAGTGGTGGCGTCGGTTGCAGTAGTGGTGGTAGTCGTGATGGGACGGGGGCCCTGGTTGTAGTGGTAGTGGTGGTGACGTTGGTCTTTGTGGTGGTGGTAGCTTTGGTTGTGCTGGTGGTGGTAGTGGGGATAATGTTGTAGTGGTGGTGTTGGTTGTAGTTGTAGCGGTGTTAGCTGTAGTTATGGTAGCCTTGGTTGTACTGATGGCGGTGGGGAGGTCGATGGTTGTGACGTTGGTGGTTGTAGTGGTGATAGTGATGGTGACGTTCGTTATAGTAGTAGTAGTAGTAGTAGTAGTAGTAGTAGTGGTGGTGGTGGTTGTTGTAGTGAAGGTGTTGGTGGCAATTGCGTTGGTCGCGATGCTGATTGTAGTGGTGAGGGAAGCGGTACTGTCGATGATATTATTGTAGACCGTTATGGCGAATGGTGTTGTAGGTATTTATCGTGATGATGGTTTATTGTGAAACTCATTGTGATAACAGTTGAAGCAGTAGTGATGACGGTGGCG
>NC_068985.1:51606561-51607969 GCF_001194135.2 Octopus bimaculoides
TCGGTCGGTCGGTCGGTTGGTTGATTAGTTGGCTTTAGAAAAAGAATCAAAATAGAATATGGAATATAAGAGTTATAATAACAATTTTCGGATTTTCTTGGTTTTCTTTATCTTTTCAATTTATTTATCTGTCTGTCTGTTTGTCTGTCTATTTATATTTCTATTTATCAATCAATGAATCTGTCTCTGTCATATGTATGTGTTTGCATACGTGTATACGTATGTATAAGTGTGAGTATACATGTAATGTGTGTGTATGTGAGTATATATGTAATGTGTGTGTGTTTGCATGTGTATATATATGTATTGACACATACTCAATATTATTAAACTTCAGTATTTTTCCTATGTATGCATACATTTTCTTCTCTTTCTACCCTCTCTCATCCTCTCTCTCTTCATATCAGTGTATATGTACACAGATCTTACTGCCTGTCTGTTTAAATATTTATCGCGCTGACGGCTTCTCAGACTATCGATCGAAATAAAACAAGCTATATATCTACCTTCCAATCCATCTATCTATTTTTCTTTTCATCTATTTTTCTATCCATCTAGCTAGCTATATTAATTAATTTAGTGCTGTTTGCCATAGAAATAAAAAGCTAAGTTCTTTGCGATCCCAATCCGCTCTTCGATTTTCTGGTTATGGTTACGGCTTTTACCACTTCGTTCTTGTCATATTAGTCTTTGAGAAATACACGGATCGTCCAAATTTTCGTTTTCTTTCTCAAGTCTGAGGCATACTGAAGAATATGCTCATGCAACAACAACTACGATAAAACGATCAATAAATCGCAAACGACAAGCTAATCGGGAATGGCTTGAAAGTGCAATGAGAACGACCATGAAACAATTATTCGCAAATGGCAGATCAATCGGGAAAAGATGGAAAGTCACATCAACAACAACGACAAATCAATCGTTTGCACACGGTAAGCTAGTAGGGGAAAGCTTGAAAGCCACAACAACGACAACGATGATGAAACGGTTCTTTGCAAAAGGTAAGCTAATCGGGAATAGCTTGAAAGCCTCAACCTCACATTTCTCCTTTACATGACCACCATGAAAGAAACGGATACGTTTCCGGTATGCCAAAACAGTACTTGGTCTTCGTTTCCGGTTGGGACCATTACTTTTCACCTATAGTCAACAACAACACCACCAACAACACCAGTAATAATCATAATAATAATAATAATAATAATGATGATGATGATGATGATGATGATGATGATGATGATGATGATGATGATGATGATGCAGTACCAGGCAGTGGCTCTCATGGCTTCTGATCTTAATTGATTGGAAGTGTTATCATGTACATTGTTTTGTTTTGGTATAAAAGATGAGCTGCAACAAATATTCTGCTCAATACCACAGATTTGCTTGTCAATTGTTTAACCTT
>NC_068985.1:51609443-51612294 GCF_001194135.2 Octopus bimaculoides
GCACAGATGCCACTACCACCAACGCTATCACACACATCATCACTTCAACAGTCTACATGAACGCCACTACGGCCACCAACACCATCAACCCCGCAACCAACAACAGTTCTACTTTTACAAACTTCATTAAATCAACCTCCATAACCACCACCACCACCACCGCTACTGCTACTATAGCATTCCACACACACACACACACACACACACACATACACACGCGCACACGCGCGCGCACCGTTCTGTTACTTCCAAGAGTTCGATATCCGGTAGTGATATCGGTAGCAGGTTTCCATCATCATTACCGTAACACCCACCTCTTTCACACACGCGCACACAAAGCACAACACCCCCAACACACACACACACACACACACACACACACGCATGTATGCACACACATGCATACACATGCGCACGCGTGAACACACACACACATGCCTTCACGCACGCACATACACACGCACGTACGCATATACGCACGCACGCACACACTCACATTCCTACACATTCCGCGTTCAGCATTCGATTTTGACAGCAAATGACACACTATTTACATACTGTTGGTTATTGATGTTGGTTGTTGTTGGTGGTGTTGGTGTTGCTTTTTGTGTCGTTGTTGTTGTTGGTGGTATTATACTATTTGCCATTGAAAGAAGGGCGTTATAGATTGCTTCAAACATTCTGATAAAAACAAAAACAAATAAAATAACAAAATAATGAAGATGAAGACAGAGAATATCTTACAATGCGGAAAAGGAATATATTTAATAACCTTTATATATTTCAGGCACATCACCAGAAGTAAACAGTCAAGAAATGTCGATCCATAATAAAGATTCAATATATTTCAGCAACAATTCTGTTTAGAATTCGGCCATGTTGATAATCAACCAACATGGCCGCTATTTGAATAGACCGACGTTTCTTAACTGTTTACTCCAGATTATTGCCCTTTGTGGCTGAGATATATAAAGGTTATGGAATTTACATCTTGGCAGTAGAAGAATCTCTCCATCTTTCTATTTTTATTTTACTTCTCTGTAAGGTGGTGACCAGGTAAAACTGTTAGCTTGCCTGGACAAATGCTTAGCGGCAGTTCGTCCGTCTTTACGTTCTGAATTCAAATGTCACCGAGGTCACTTTGCTTTTCATCCTTTCGGGGTCGATAAAATAAGTAGTCACGCTGCATGTAATCTTCTCACTAATCAGCACTGAATTTATTGCAAAAGAACTGTGAACCCCATTCCGTTGTATTCTGGGAGATGGGGTCCTTCTCCCACTTCAATCCTTGGCGCATTATTCTAATTTGAATGTCATATCAATTCCTTTAAACCCATAAACTGTGTGCAGCAGTGTTTCTAGTTATTTATTATTTGCAGTTTATATCATATGGCTGTCCATATACAAATGATTGTTGATTATTCTCCCATGCCACTTGTAGACAAGTCCTGTGTGATTTTAACAATCCGGTATATCTTCCAGAGTATAAAATTTTCATCTGTGTTATACCTGTAGATACATTTTTCTAAGACTGGTCAGTCACAGAAATGTCCCTATACTAATACCATTGTACGGCTGTAAGGAATTGCGAGAACCAGAATGATTAAAATACTAGTTTCAGTGTAATTCTATGCATTCTTTGAACATATCACAAGTTATTGAGAATAGATCGAAAATATATTGATTATTTTAGATTTAATTTTTTTTATGCTGACTTGAAAATAATATTTAATTTATTTTAAAGATAAGTTGTAGTAAGAGATAGACAGAGTGAGACAAGCACCAAATTAAATTTCTTACAAACTTTAGTTTTGCTTTTTTATGTTTATTTAGATTTTTCCTGGGTGGGTTTCAGAAAAGAGGGGAGGAGAGAGAGCGGGGGAAGAGAGAAAGAGAGTAAGTGAAATATTGGAGGGAAGGAAAGACTGTTTCTCAGTGGTTGGAGTAAATATCAATGACATTCTCTTTCAGGTAAATGATGTGTGTGTTTTGTGTGTGTGCGTGTGTGTGTGTGTGTGTTTTGTGTATGTGTGTGTGTGTGTGTGTGTGTGTGTGTGTGTGTGTGTTTGTGTGTGTGTGTGTGTGTGTGTGTGTGAGTGTAAATATTGTAAATATTTGTGTTTGTGCCATGCTTGTTTGTTTGTATGACAGTGTGTATGTGTCTGATTCTGAGTGGGTGTCAATGTACTATGCCTGTGTATCTACATGTGATTGACTCTGTATGTGTTTGTGTGTGAGAGAGAGGGAGAGAGAGAGAGACTATGTTTATGTGGCTATATCCGTTTGACTTTGTGTGACTGTGTGTGACTATGTGTGTGACTGTGTGACTATGTGTGTGACTGTGCGTGTGACTGTGTATGTGTGTGTGCTGCTTTTGTTGTTGTTTAAGCCTCTGATGGAAGGCGTTCCAGCCGTCACCACCACCTCTTATTTGTTCTCAGCAACAGTGTATTGTCGACTACACTCTCCAATACGTCCGTCTGCTTTTGCCATGTTAGACTCTGATTTGGACGATATTCAACTGCTATTTCAAACAGGTTGGACATCTACATAGACGATTCTTCTTCCATGTATGTGTGTGTGTGTGGGTGTGTGTGTGTGTGTGTGTGTGAGAGAGAGAGAGAGAGAGAGAGAGAGAGAGAGAGAGAAAGAGAGAGAGAGAGAGGGAGAGAGAGCGAGATCAAACATACAATCGATGTAAATACTAATTGTGTCACGTTCACCGGGGGTTTCTAGAAACGCTTATTTCGCCATTGATTAGTGAAGGCGAGACAACAGTCAATTGGTATAGACAGTTGTTATGTTATAGTTGATGATGATGATGATGACGACGATGAGGTGGCAAATGGAA
>NC_068985.1:51613406-51615171 GCF_001194135.2 Octopus bimaculoides
CATAAATAACTTGTACATGATGATATGCTTGTGCAAACGCATATAAGTACGTATGTGCGTATGTGTGCATACAGGCTTGTATGCGTGCGTGAAGGTTCATGTATTTCTGTATGCATTGTATACATATATGTATGCTTACACACACACACACACACACACACACACACACACATGTACAAATATACTTTTATTTATTTCCGCCAAGGGCTGTGTATATGCTGGGGCGCAACCATTTGTTTGATTGCTTATTTATTTCAACTTACTTCCCTGATCCCTTCTCTCTCCTGGCTTGGTTCTGATGAATCGGTGCGTTGGACAAAACTGTCCTTCGCGTTTCTTGCCGTGATGTGCATTCATCTGGTTTATCAGATTGAAATTTGTATAAACGTTCTTTGAACACATCTACATTTGTGCCTCGTAGTTCTCAGGTTTTTAACCAAGGTATTGAATAGCTGTTGGCCTTTGAGCCCTAAGCTCTTACAGTATTCGGTGCTTACTATAGATGGAGAGGATGGAATGTTTGACACCGTACAGTGGCGTTCTGTTCAAGGGTTCGAATAATTTTCAATACTAAAGTTATATGCAAGAACCAATACGATCTTCCAATTGAGTATGTGTGTGTGTGTATACACACACGCAAAGAAAGGTAGGACACAGTATTGACTGATAAACCTTAAATATAATTAGTAGTATATTATGATTGCAAAACGAAATATCTTTCATGTTTTCGCCCCAGAGAGTAGAGACTCTCCCAGTGGCTCATCTGTTACACTGAAGTAATCTTCTTAACGTAACAGCGTTGGATTTCCACAAACTCCAGTGTTAATTCGATTCTACACGGCGAGCATAATTTGATGCAGCAGTCCAGGCCACTGTGAACAAATGTTCTCCTAGGACCAACATCGTTTTCTTTTTTGGTTCTGAATGAAATCAGAATCCAAAAAACCCATTTGCCTACACACTGTTACCAGTTTAGTAGTATGCCCAGAAAATGATATGTCATTACCTATGTAGAACGTCAGGTCAAACACTAACTGTGACTCCGAGATTACATTACCCTCCATAGAGGTACCGCAATCCCGGAAATACCTACCCTCAAATACTTGTAGCTACCATATTGATCATATATTGGTGCCAAACTAAAATAAGAATTGGTTTTAATATAATCGGTTAAAATAAGGTGACGAGTTGAGAGAATTGTTAGTACGACTTGTCGTCCGTCTTTACGTTCTGAGTTCAAATTTCACTGTGACCACCTTGCCCGACATCCTTTTGGAGTCGATAAAATAGGTACCAGCTGCCTAATGGAATCAATGTAATCGACTTAGCTCGTCCCTCGTACTTGCTGGCCTTGTACCAAAGTTGGAAATCAATATAATTGGCTAAAATAATCCTTTGTACAATAGGCACAAGGACTGACGTTTTATGGGAGGAGATCAGTCGATTACATCGACCCCAGTGCGTAACTGGTATTTAATTTATCGACCCCCGAGAGGATGAAAGGCAAAGTCAAGCCCAGCGGCATTTGAACTCAGAACGTAATGACGGACGAAATACTGCTAAGCATTTCGCCCGGCGTTCTAACGATTCTGCCAGCTCGCCAACTTATCATTGGCTCAAATAATGGAGACGATATTTCAGCATCCTGCAGTCCAATGACCAGAGAAGGAAAGAGAACATGCATATACATACATACATACATGGGGATTTATATATATCTATATATATATAAATATATATATATATATATTTATATCTCTCTCTC
>NC_068985.1:51621169-51622054 GCF_001194135.2 Octopus bimaculoides
GTGTGTGTGTGTGTGTGTGTGTGTGTGTGTGTGTGTGTGTGTGTGTGTGATTATTCAGTTTTATTTCATGACTTCTTGCCAATAGAGAAGAAGCCGGTTTCTAACCTAGATCCAAGCCTCCTTCATTGGAATTTCAACAACATAAACAGGGTATTTTCGTGTGTATAGATTTATATGTGCAGATTTGTGTTTTGTTTTATATATGTATTCTCATGCATGTAGTTGTACATGTATGTATGTATGTATGTATTACGTATGTATGTGCGTATGTATGTAAGAGCTAGTGACCTCAGCCACTACTTCAGAGCATGATACACTCGTTTGACACGAACCTCGGTATCAGCTGGCTCATGTAACGTTTGTAATGTGACAACTCTGGCTTAGATTGTCTGATTAGTTAATATGCAGTGTATTGTATAACCAAATGTATGTGTGTGTGTGTGTGTGTGTGTGTGTGTGTATGTGTGTGCTTATCGGTGTAAATCTGTTCCATGCTTCTGTAAAACAGGTTTTGGCAAAGTTGTCAATATTAATCTTTGAGCGTCTATCTATTTGGCTATTTAAGGGGCCGGTAAACATCTAAAATGATATTTTAGAATTCAGGGTATCGAATTAATAGCGGACCGAATCCTTAAGTGTGCGGTAATTTAAAGCTAAAACTCATTCATTTCTCGCCAAATATCAATACAAATAACTAGTATTCACCAAACGCGTATTTCACATTAAATATTCAGACTACATCAATGTATTAATATCACTGAGTATTGTTCTTTATGAATTTCGTTAAGCATTTTCATTAAAAATATTGCATTTAAATCAAGAATTTTTTTTTTTATTTTAATTAACAGTTTTTCATTTTTATTTTTATAATTTCACATGATTGGT
>NC_068985.1:51622601-51623849 GCF_001194135.2 Octopus bimaculoides
AAATATCATGTAGCTGACTGGATTTTAAGAAAATTTTTTTTTGTTTTTTTGGTTTTTCTTTTTGCAAAATACTTAATTTAACATTACTAAATGGATGGCCTTCTGTGCGGGTTAAAGATCTGTTTCTTTTACAATGAGGCTTTGCGTAGGAGTCAGCGCGAAGGCTCCAAGGCTATATCAGTGGTAAAAATTTTAAAAAGCGGTATATATAGGCGCAGATGTGGCGGTGTGGTAAGAAGCTTACTTCCCAACTACATAGTTCTGGGTTCAGCCCCGCTGCGTGCCACCTTGGGCAAGTGTTTTCTAGTACAGCTTCGGGCCAACCAAAGACTTGTAATTGGATTTGGTGGGCGGAAACTGAAAAGAGCCTGTAGTACGTATATTATTTCTTTATTGCCCACAAGGGGCTAAAAATAGAGGAGACAGACAAAGGGACTAAGTCGATTACATCGACCCCAGTGCGTAACTGGTACTTAATTTATCGACCCCAAAAGGATGAAAGGTAAAGTCGACCTCGGCGAAATTTGAACTCAGTACGTAACGGCAGACGAAATACTGCTAAGCATTTCACCCGGCGGGGTAACGTTTCTGCCAGCTCGCCGCCTTCGGGCCATCTAAAGACCACCGGGAAGAGGTCAATGCTAGTGTGTGCAGTTCATGCTCCAAAAGCAAAGACATGGTGCACACCGATCCAAGTCGCGAAAACACGATAAGACATTACCTACATGAAGGCACCATTATATCACATTACTGACTATACTACCACCACACCAATGGCCATGTAAAATAACGGAAATTTTTCTGTCACGCCCTTTATTTACAGTATTATCTTAACGCGTTTCAAACATTGGACAGTGGCCATGCTGAGACACCACTTTAGGGTTTAGTCGAACAAATAGACCCTAGTACTCTTATTTTAAGCTAGTTACATATTTTATCGATCTATTTTGCCGAACCGTTATTTTACAGGGACATAGACAAACCAACCATGGCTGTCAAGCAGTGGTGGGGGACACACGTAAACACACAACACACACACACACACACATACACATGCACACATACACACATACACACGCACGCACACATATATATATATATATATATTTCTTTATTGCCTACAGAAGGCTAAACACAGAGGGGACAAACAAAGGGATAAAGTCGATTACATCGACCCCAGTGCGTAACTGGTACTTATTTCATCGACCCTGAAAGGATGAAAGGCAAAGTCGACCTCGGCGGAATTTG
>NC_068985.1:51624438-51625874 GCF_001194135.2 Octopus bimaculoides
AGTATGGCTGTGTGGTAAGTAGCTTGCTTACGAACCACATGGTTCCGGGTTCAGTCCCACTGCGTGGTATCTTGGTGGGCAAGTGTCTTCTACTATAGCCTTGGGCCGACCAAAGCCTTGTGAGTGGATTTGGTAGACGGAAACTGAAAGAAGCCTATCGTATATATGTATATATATATGTATGTATGTGTATATGTTTGTGTCTGTGTTTGTCCCCCCAACATCGCTTGACAACCGATGGTGGTTTGTTTACGTCCCCGTAACTTAGCGGTTCGGCAAAAGAGACCGATAGAATAAGTACTAGGCATCAAAAGAATAAGTCCTGGGGTCGATTTGCTCGACTAAAGGTGGTGCTCCAGCATGGCTACAGTCAAATGACTGAAACAAGTAAATAAATGAATATGAAAATTGGTTCAAACATGACTGTGTGGTTAAGAATCTCGCTTTGCAACCACGTGGTTTCGGATCCAGTTCCATTGAGCAGTACCTTAGGCAAGTCCCTTCCATCAGAGCCCCACGTCGACCAATATCTTGTGAGTGAATTTGACTGACTGGAACTGTGTGGAAGCCCGTCGTATGTCTGTCTGTATATATATGTGTGTATGTGTCTGTGTGTCTGTGTTTGTCCTTCGCTTGACAACCAGCGTTGGTTTGTTTATATCCTGTAACTTAGTAGTTCAACAAGAGAAACCGACAAAGTAAATACTAAGCATCAACAAAAAAGTACTGGGTCGATTTCTTCGATTAAAGTCAATGCCCCAGTTTGGCCGCAGTCCATTCACTGAAACAAAAGATACAAGGTTAAAAAAATAATCAAAACAAACTAGGTTGATTTGTTCTACTAAAACCGCTCAAGATGATACTCAAGCATGGCCGCCGTCCAATGACTGACACAAGTTAAAGATATGACAAATGTAGATCAACCTCGACACACTTCTAATACATGGGTGTATTGTGCACTTTTAGCTTTTTGTACTATAACAGCCTGGACAATTATGTGTGTGTTTGTGTGTGACGTATGTATGATATATGTGTTATGTTTCCCTCGGACTGACTCGCAGAGATAACATAACGATTTATACAATTTAATTATTACATTTATTGTTCAATTACATACAAAGAACGCACTCACCCAATGTTCGTTATGAATAAACAAAAGTCATGTCCGCCATATATATATCAATGACATTTTACTACGACAGTCCCACAAGACAACAACAATGAAACAATGAACTCAGACGAACCCCATGACACACGGAACGTCAGACGAATTACATATCTAACAGTCCATATAACAATATGTGTGTGTGTGTGTGTGTGTGTGTTTGGCAAGAGTTTTTGTCTGTTAAAACGGATATTGTGTGTATTTAAGAAGAGTCATATTTGCCAATAATGAACCTACGCACTCATTATCCCTATTGTTCATTTCTTTGTTA
>NC_068985.1:51626178-51628029 GCF_001194135.2 Octopus bimaculoides
TATATATATATATATATATATATATATATATATATATGTATATATATATATATATCATACATATATGTGTGTGTGTATTTATACATATATACACACACGCACATACACACACACACAAACATATATATGAGCGAACGTGTGTACATATGATAGTATTTGTATCTATGTATGTATTTATGCACATTTATTTATGTATGTATATATGAACGTTTATATGTATGAGTAAGTTTATATACGCTTACATCGCTATATTTTGTACGTGTGTGTAGATAAGTATATATCATATAAATATGTGTGTGTGTGTGCATAAATATTTATTTCTTTATTGCCCACAAGGGGCTAAACCTAGAGGGGACAGACAAGGACTGACAAACAGATTAAGTCGATTATATCGACCCCAGTGCGTAACTGGTACTTAATTTATCGACCCCGAAAGGATGAAAGGCAAAGTCGACCTCGCCGCAGTTTGAACTCAGAACGTAACGGCAGACGAAATACGGCTAGACATTTCGCCCGGCGCGCTAACGATTCTGCCAGGTCGCCGCCCTTGTGTGCATAAATATTGAGGGGCACTACTTGTAGCACCAGCATGCTAAAGATAGCAGTCAAAACGACTCAAGACCACAGTTTTACTCACTGACGAGAACAAAGTGATCATTCACAAAATTCGAACTCACTGTGATACGGGTATGTCTGATTTTTATTTTCGATTCTTTTCGTCAATGGTACGGGGTCTTAAAATTTTTCTGCCCGTTCCCTCCATTTTGCCCTTATGAACAAGTGAAAACTGTGTTTTTGAGTCGTTTTGACTGCTACCTTTAGCATGCTGGTGCTACAAGTAGTACCCTTCATTATTTAATTGATAATTTTGCCTTATGATTCTTTTACCCATGCTAGCCACTGATATTATTGTAAATTGTTAACAGTAATATCCTTATGGAGTGGCTGTGTGGTAAGTAGCTTGCTTACCAACCACATGGCACCGACTTCAGTTCCACTGCGTGGCACCCTGCTCAAGTGTCTTCTACTATAGCCTCGGGCCAACCAAAGCCTTGTGAGTGGATTTGGTAGACGGAAACTGAAAGAAGCCCGTCATATATATATATTTATATGTATGTGTGTGTAAATTTGTGCGTGTGTGTCTGTGTTTGTCTGTGTTTTATGTATCTGTGTGTTTGCTGGTTGTTTTCGACGTCAGTGACTGAACATTCGCTGTTATTCTATATATCGTTAGCAGTGAGATTTAGCTGGCATGAGGCATGCGGATGCCTACCACTAAAGAAGCGCATGTACACTAAAATTACGAGATTTGACATTTCCAGCACCCATGCCAGACGATTCTCGTCTGCTAGCGATATATGTCTAGTCTTAGTACCGTACATCTGTATGAGAGGATCTCTCAAGGCGAATAGTGTAGCATATAGCTTTCTAATAATATATTCACATTGAGTAGGATATAAAGAATGCTATATGTGTGAATAGTTATGTATGTGATAGTGTGTGTATATGTACGTTTTCGAGGTGAGAGGGATAACTTCCCTTGGCAAACAGGACACAGTCGTGTGTCGATAAGCCAGCTGGAGGAGATGTCCTCCTGGGGCTAAAAGCAACAGTAACATCCACCCCTAGGGGTCAGCCACACTTAAGTGGCAATATACTACACTTTATCGTGCAGTTACTGTTAATACTTCATTTAGAGAATTAACATTGCTTGTTTTCACCTTTTCAATATCAGTGAAGAATTTCACTGGAAAAGAAGATATAAGTTTGCCAGGTTTTTGTCTCTCTCACCAAGGTCATCAGCTGTCGGACGCCGACGAAGGGAAATAACCCTGAAATCCGGATACGTTC
>NC_068985.1:51628789-51629932 GCF_001194135.2 Octopus bimaculoides
AGAGAGAGAGAGAGAGAGAGAGAGAGAGAAAGAGAGAGAGAGAGAGAGGAGGATGGATGGATGGATGGATAGACATGAGTTTGTATGTTTGGATATGTCGGTGTATATGGAAATTTATTTACGTATACGTATAAGTATGTGTAAGTGTATATTTATACATACATATATGAGCGTGTGCTTTTAAACTATTCCACTAATAATTCTTAAGCTTTTTCCTATGACCTGGGTCACTTCTATTTGATACTTTCGTGTCGTTCCCACCCCCTCTATCTTCCTCTAAGCCCATAACTTTTTATTATAGGTTAAGTACACAATATTGGCATATAAAGACGTATAATATATTTTGTAGCATATTATGATTACATAACAAAACACCGCGTGCCTACAAGTCATTAATCCTTATTTTAGGTTATAATTTTGGCAGCTAAAGCGAAGCTTATCCCATCTAATTTATTACGGTTTGTGCCATAGTAAACAAACTTTAATATTTCACCGTTTGAACGAACCAGACAACTGTCTGAACCTGCAGACTGATTAATGAAAGAAACTAATAAGATGATGCTGTCAAGAAATTAAATTAAAATATTATTTTCGCATCTTTTCTTACATTTCTAACTTTTTTTTTTTTTGCATTCCACCTTCCTGAATTATGAATCTCACACCAATTCACCCGTTACATTCTTCAAGAATTTTGCAAGGACAACATTGCAACACGTGCAGAGGTAAGCATATGTACCGTATATCCTTTGCACCGCTGTTCCACATAAACGGTTTAGTCATTACGTTCCTGAAATCACTTTTATGTTTTCAAATAACCGTTACAGCCTATAGTTAGTTAACTGGACTCACATCTCTCTTTTTCTCATAAGGATAAAGATGAATGTTCTAAATTTTATTCTGTTATTTCCTTTCTCAAGTTCTTTATGAAAATTTGGTTTGTACTTCTTGCACTGATACATACATTGATATATAATTAATTAATTTAATTCAATTCAATTCAATCATGAATTTGCGTTATTTTTATATCTCTATACGAAACGATCGCCTGCATGAATTAAAATTCTCTTATATAATTTGACAACTTCTCCATTTTTAACTAGACTGTTGTGTTTTATGGGATTTCTTTCCATAAATTCACAACGC
>NC_068985.1:51633555-51637452 GCF_001194135.2 Octopus bimaculoides
ATATAAGCTATGTATATGCCTGCATCCATACATAATAAATGAGAATGTAATTGAAGAAGGCAATCTGAGCAGCTATCATGTTTATGAGTGTGGGGGAGGAGGAGATGGAAGCAGTTAACTCGACGAATCCGTGTAATGTTCCCATTTAATTGCCAATAGATTCTATATTGCCATCCGGGCTCCAATTCCAATAATTTCACAGCAATTCATGCGGCAACAATAGAAGATTTCTTACGCCGCATGTCATATCTTTCAATCTTCGGTTCGGTTCTTCATTGACGTACGACGTATGTTTGCGTGTAAGCGTGTGTAAGTGTGCGTGCGTGCGCGTGTGTGTTTCTCAGTGTGTGTATGTGCACGCGTGTCTTTGTGTATGCGTGCATACACACACACACACACACACACACACACACACACACACACACACACATACACGCAGAAACCAAAAGAGGTAGATGGCTTTTTAGACAGATATACACATGCATATATATCTATATACATACAAACATATATGCGCATGTGTGTATGCACACGTTTATATATGTGTACATATATATATATATATATATATACATATATATATGTATATATACAAAGAGAGACAGAGTGAGAGGAAGAGAAAGAGAAGCACGCGTATATATTTAACACTATCTTTGCTAGTTTGTGTGTGTGAGTATGTGTATGGGTGTGTGTATGTGTGCGTTTGTATCTGTGTGCGTTTGTGTGTGTGTTTGTGTGTGTGTGTGTGTGTGTGTGTGTGTGTGTGTGTGTGTGTGTGTGTGTGTGTGTGTGTGTGTGTGTGTGTGTGTTTACAAGGAAAATATGCCCTTATCGAAACTGAGTGAATATTGTAATAGAAGAGGCAGAATATAATAGTAAATCGTGTTCAATTATCCGGAGATACGTACTTCAGCTTAATGGAATAATCCTCGTAGGTGATTGTATAAAGGGCAGAGCAGTAGAACATTTATCCTGAAGTCCCTGAATCGTGACCGTCAACATGGTACATGGGATCTGATGAGCGATAATCAAATCAGTGAGGAGAGGCATGTTGTGAATATGGGTAGATTAGTAGTGAGGGGATAGAGATGTACATTATAATGCTCAATCAACCTCAGTTGTTGGCCGGTATATATTAATAACAAATTAATAACAAAGGGGCCTTTTGAGGCCCTTTTACGTAGTATGTGTATATTGACACATACCCCCAGATATATACAGTACAATGCAAAAGTCTTCGGCCACTTTAAACTATTGGAAATTTCTATCAATTACCAACTTATAAGTGGAAGTTGCGTATTGCGTTTTTTACAGATGGAACATTGGCGCCATCTGTTGGAGCCATTTCCACACCTAATGATTATATTTTGCAGTAGGAGTTCTGAATGAGAGAGGAAAATGCGAGATGACCACCAAAAATGGTCGTGCAAAAGTTTTCAGCCACCTCACATAAACCAGTCAAGATACAGTGTTTTAAAACAGAAAAGGGGCTATAATGAAAATTTATTACATAATGTTCATTTCAAGAAGTTACTGTACATTGTTAATATTTTGTGTGGCTTCCCTTAGCTTGAATAATTGCTTCAATACGCCTGGGAAGAGATGAGTACAAATCTTTCACCGTCTTCACAGGTATGAGATGCCATTCTCTGTGGTTGAGTTCCCACAACTCTTCAAGATTGCGTGGATTCTTCTGACGAATTCTTCTCTTTAGTGTCCACATTTGCTCGATGATATTTAAGTCAGGGCTCTGAGCTGGCCAATCTTTCAATACGGCAACACCTTCATCAACCAGACTGCTGTATTGCATCGCAATCTGTGACATGGAGCTCCGTCACACTGAAAAATCTCACCTTCTGGTATCAAATTGTTCTTCAGCAACTAGATGTATTTGGCATTATTCAAGTTACCGACAAATTTAATCAAACTTTCTTGAACCATCACTTTTTACGCATCCCCAAAGCATCAGACTCTTACCCCCAAACTTCACTGTTTTCATCGTGTAACGTGGGTCGTTTCGCTTTCCTGGAGGCTTTCTGACAAATTCTAGCTTATTGGAAAGCGAAACGATCCACATTACACGACGAAAACAGTAAAGTTTGGGGGTAAGAGTGTGATGCTTTGGGGATACATAAAAAGTGATGGTTCAAGAAAGTTGGTTAAAATTGACGGTAACTTGAATAGTGCCAAATACATCCAGGAGCTTTGTAGTTAAGAAGCTCGCTGCCTAACAATGTGATCTCGTGTTCTACTGTAGCACCGGACCGACTAAAGCTTTTGTGAATGGATTTGTTTGAAGGAAACTGGAAGAAGTTATTCGTATGTGTGTGTCCCCTTGTTTCGACATCATGTTATGGTTGTAAACGAGCATCACGTTCTGGCCCCAATCTTCAGTGAGAAACCTGTCTTGTCATGGATTACCTTGCCTGGAAATAGGTGAAGGTTGGTGATAGGAAGGGCATCCGGTTGTCAATAATCTGCCACAATAAATTTCGTCTGACCCATACAAACATGGAAAAGAGGACGCTAAATGATAATGATACACACTTAGCTATCCTATAATGGAGAAAACTGAATATTAATTAGTTGGAATTATTTAACTTTTACTAGAAGCAATTATTTAACTTTTACTAGAAGCAATTATTAAGGGCTAGAATTCTAGATTTAATATATTCTTTTTTTTTTATCAAAGTGCGGTTCTGGAAATTCTTTTTATTATTGAATATTTCAAATACTCACTTAAGTCACAAACCTTATTCAATGCGACAAACCTTATTCAATTACTGTTGCCCAAATATTTGCAACGCTACTTTCGGCAAATTATAAGTTTAATCCAGCATTAACTGAATTACGTTGATTCCAATATCCTTTCATCAAATATGAGAAAGATATGGAAAGTTGAATAAGAAAACTGGCTTTTATTTACTTACGTGAACTGGGCATGTTGCAGGTTACTATAGACTTTTTGTTGAGATTTGTCTGTGTTCGTGGTTCTCCTATTTAATTATCGCTTGGTGCGTTAATATATAAGTATTATGGATAAAACTAGCTGTATGTGTTATAAGAGCAACAAAACTCGCAGACATTTAACAATATTTTTTTTAAAGGAAGGCTGAACGTATATACAAAAATTATCAGATACTCACTTGTAGAGAGACTTCAGGATATAGAGTTCGACTTTCATTGTCTCTGATATTTATAAACTGAGAAGTTCCCGATACCAGCCTTTAAAAAGGCCAAATCTATTACAAGCAGAACATTTGAAGGGATTACAAATAGTAAAAGGGTTTCGTTTCGTTGCATCTGATTTAAATACTTCGTATTTAGCATGAATCTTTTATGGTTGATTATATACATTGAATTCGTTTTTCTCTTTTTTTCCATCATGTGCATTAAACTGCATTTTTACCAAACGTTTTATATGAATATTGTCTTTGTTTCATTGTTTGTTTGTTTCTTTCTTTATTTTAAGATTAGATTTGAGAGAGTCTTTCGTTTCTTTGGTGGGTCTTCCCATGGCTCCTAGTTTCTATAAGTTAGATACACAAGAAAAGCAACGACGGAGAATTAAATAATTGTAAACGGTTTGCTTTATGGAAAATCATGTTCTACACTAAAAACAAAAACTCACAAATTTGTGTATGTACGTACGTATGTATGTATGTATGTATGTATGTATGTATGTATGTATGTATGTATGTGTGTGTGTAGGTATGTATGTATGCGTGTACGTATGTATACATATGTATATATCTTCATGTATATGTATAAATATGCATATATATGTACATATATGTATATACATATGTATATATATATGTATGGATATATATATGTATATATATGTGTATATATATATGTGTATATATATATGTATATATATATATGTATATATAT
>NC_068985.1:51638017-51639086 GCF_001194135.2 Octopus bimaculoides
ATTATTCGTGGGATAGTAATATATATATATAAATTAAGAAGATAAGGATTACAAATAAAATAGTCATTTTCCCCTTTAAGAAAAAAAATCACGTTGAAAATGTGGATTTACGGCGGCGACACTTCAAAAAATCGTCGTAGTTATCACCGTCCGTCCTTTTTTCTTCCCTTAATCATTTATACAACTTTCAGAGTGAAAGATAGAAATTCTCCATATAATTTTATGAGATTTTTTTTGGAATCACGAGTACTTTTTTTTTTTTCTTAAAAGGGAAAATTACTATTTTTTTTTTTTAATAAAATATTCATCTTTATCGTCTTAATCAAAAGGCAGAAAACAGAGACGATCTCATTATAGATGATCAGTTGCAACAAATGGGTTGTACTTTATAATGAAACTCATTTAAGAGCATTCAAATCCAACCGCAATGTTGAAATCGTTGCCTCAGTGGGTGTGGGGGTCAGTGAAGTACGTCATCAATACGCGCTGAAAGTAAATGACCAAGCTGCTATTCAAATAAACAGTTATAAAGAAATTAGTCAAAATCCAATGGGTAAGGATATTGAATAATCCGAAGTAGTTGCATCCATTTTAGGATTTTCAATTCATGAAAGAGCACCTGCAGTACAGATACTGCAAATTCATCTACCAGATGAACAAAGAATATTGCTCAGAAATAATGAGGATATATGTGGCTGTCAATGAACGACATATGAGAACAACACTGACAGAATTCTTTTCATTGTGCATCACTGATGACTTTGCAAAAACATAACTTTATGCTGAAGTACTCATGTATTTCACTTGAAACAGTAGTAACAAATAATGGCAAAGACGAGAGCGAGGAAAAAGCTAAAGGCCATTTGAACGTTTTCAAAGAAGAAACACTTGGTCGTATTTATGTTGTCACACTAAAGGCAGGAAAACTGTATTATTTAAGAATTTTATTGCATGAAGTTCGAAATAGTATATTTTTTCTTTGCCGCTGCGTGTTCGACATTTTCAGCTTGGAGTGGTTGACCCAACGGGTCGCGGCGGGTACATCTTATATATATATATAAATATTTTT
>NC_068985.1:51644459-51645094 GCF_001194135.2 Octopus bimaculoides
ATATATATATATATATAGATAGATAGATAGATAGATAGATAGATAGATAGTTAGATAGATAGATAGATAGATAGATAGATAGATAGATAGATAGATAGATAGATAGATAGATACAAGCATATATACATATATAGGTGCAGGACGTCAACAAGGTCCCAATAACATGAAATACGCAAACAACGAGAAAAAATGGAAAACAGGACAAGTAAACACAGAGAAAGGACCCTTCATCAGTTGTCACCTGTCTATCTAATCCTCATTTCGAGCATTCAACGATAATACGAGTCTTCAAAGACAGTTGCTCCCATAAATTCTAAATTAAAATTTAGGATTTATGGGGGGGTCAAAGTAGGAAACAAAAACATGACAATGGAGACATACAAGGAAACCGAGCAAAATGAAACATGGAGGGTCGTTAGACCAGGACGAGTGGAAAATAGTAAACGGTGGGAGAAACATTTTATTTAAACCTCCGTGCAGGAAAAGAAAGATGGATGATAGTTACGTGTGAGTAACGAGAGAGAAACAGACAGACAGATAGAAAACGGTGAAGGAGGGAGAGGGAGAAAAAGAGAATGTATGTATATGTACATATACATACATATATATATATACGTGTGTATATATATATATAT
>NC_068985.1:51645104-51648308 GCF_001194135.2 Octopus bimaculoides
CATATAACGGGCTTCCACACAGTTTCCGTCTATCAAATTCATTCACTTGCCCAGGAACCGCGCAGTGGGACTGAACCCACGACCACGTTGCTACAGAATGAACTTCTTAACCACACAGCCAGTTTAAGATAAAAGACATGTTTTTAGAATTCTTTGTTGCACGTATTTTCGGATTGGTTGGGTAGCTGCATTTGATGTATAGTTCGAATTTATGTTGGTCGATGGATGTAAGGAAACGCTGATAAGAAAGGCAGTTACAGGGGTTCGTAATAGACAAGGCAAGGGGGAATAAAAGTAGGGAAGGATTGGTACAATCCTAGTGAGTGACATACGATAGCTATATCAAAAGTTTAAGTCAAGGCGGCGAGCTGGCAGAATCGCTATCACGCCGGGCAAGGTTCTTAGCGGCATTCCATCCGTCTTCACATTCTGAGTTCAAATTCCGCTAAGATCGACTTTACTTTCCATCCTTTCATCCCTTCGGGTTCAATAAACTAATTACCAGTCGATGTATTCGACTTACCACTTCACCCGAAGTCCACTTTGCCTTTCATCCTTTCGGGGTCGATAGAATAAGTACCAGTTGAACACCAGTTGATGTAAATGATCCCCTTACACACACACACACACACACACACACACACACGCACGCACGCACACAAACTAAAATTACTAGCCTTGTGCCAAAATTTGTAACTAATATTTCAGGATGCTCCTATCATAAGCAGCTGCCCGAAAATGTCGACGTGATGTCGTGGTTAGAACATTATATAATGAAACCTATTGAAAGGAAATGAGACAGACATAAAATCTAAAGTGATGTGAAGGATGTAACCACATGCAGTTTGAAAGAATACTGTGGGAATGTCTTTGTCAGAACTTTAATAAAATGCAAGCCTAACTTACCGGACATCATGACTTGAGACAGAAAAAAGAACTATGAACAGTTGTTGAACTCAGTTACCCAGAAGATGTCAGCATAATCTTAAAGATTTGAGAAAAAGAAAACATGCATATGTGTTGAACTGATAAGAAATCTGCTGTTACACAATCCGGACTGCAATTTTAGATTTCTAGTAATAATTATTGGAAATCTTAGCTATCAGTGCTAACCTTAAAAAACTGGGTTTCAGACATTCAAAAAAAAAAAAAAGAAACTCGGTTATTCAGAAGATTACAGCTACACTTTGACAAAGGCACGGTCAAAATATGTAAAAAAAATTCATGAAGTTCAGCATGTAATTACATCTACATATGCGCAATGCCATTCATACATGGCATGTGTGAATGTATACATGCGTATATGAAGACGAGTGTGCATGCATACATATGCATATGCATGCATAATATATATGCTTACATACATGTATGCATGTGCGCATGCGTTCCTGCCTGTGCGATTGTGTTTGTGCGTGTGTGTGTGTGTGTGTTTGTGTGTGTGTATGTGTGTGTGTGTGTGTGTGCACGCGTGTGCACGCGTGTGTGCGTGTGTGTGTGTGTGTGTGTGTGTGTGTAAGACTAAATTATTCAATTTCGTATTTGTATTTGGTTTGCAAGGTCATCGATGTGTAACTCGTGTATTGAAACAAATGTATCATGTAGGTGATGTGTGTGTTTACGTGTGTGTGCGTGTGTGTGTGTATGTGCGTGTGTGTGTCCTTCCACCACTTCTTAACTAACGGTGTTGGTTTGTTTACGTTCTCGTAACTTAGAGATCCGGCAAAAAGAGAAAGATAGAATAATCACCAGACTTCGAAAAAAAACAAAACACGAGTGCCAGGGTTGATTTGTTCAACCAAAACTCTTCAAGGCAGTGTCACAGCATGGCCGCAGTGAAAATGCCTGAAATGTGCAAAAGATAAAAGACATGCCGTATAAAGCGGACAGTCTAACAAACCAGTTGATCAGTCTTTCAATGATTTAATATAGATATAGACATTCAACTACGACCATTGAGCAGTCTAACAAGAAAGCAGCAGGTCATTTATCCAATATAACTGGACATTCAACCCCCACCACTCCACCAAAAACCTTCTGGACAGTGAAGTAAAAGAAAGAAAAAACAAAAAAGACGGCATCCATCTATTCAATATAGTTAGACATTTGAAGAAATCTACTGGACATCTCAGAAAAGCTTTGCCCATTCATTCCAAAATTGCTAACCAGCCAACCAAATATGTTAGCCAAAGGTCAGTCGCTTTCTTCTTCCACGTTAATAGTTTTATCAGCTAGAATTCTTAGAATTAAACTGGCTGTATTTTCTTTGAATGTTCCTTCTTGAAGATATGGGAGATATGTCTGGTGGTTTTTCTATACAAACACACGCGCGTTCTTATTGCTTTCTTTTTTTGTTCCTTGCTCATTGCTCTCTCTCCATCACTTTCTCACTCTTCTTTCTCACTCCATATATATATCGCTTCCCTCTTTCTCTCTCTCTCTCTCTCTTTCTCTCTCTCCCTCCCTCTTTCTCTCCCTCCCTCCCTCTTTTTCTCTCTCCCTCCCTCTTTCTCGCTTATATATATATATATATATAGATTGCCTATAGCCACTTTAATGTGGCTGTCCTCTAAGAGACGATGATATTGGCATTTTAACATACACACATAGATGTTTATACATACACACACACATATATACACACACGTGAACGCACAGACACATACATATGTATATATAGTGTATATATATATGTGTGTACATATGTATATGTGTATATGCTTATGTGTATATGTGTATTTACGTGTGTCTATATACGTATGTATATATGTGCCTGTTCATGTGTGCGTGTTCATTTGTGTATATGTGTATTTACGTGTGTCTATATACATATGTATATATATGTGCGTGTGTGTGTTTGTGTGTGTGTGTGTGTGTTCCTCTCACCACTTCTTAACTAACGGTGTTGGCTTGTTTACGCCCTCGTAACTTAGAGATCCGGCAAAAAGTGACCGATAGAATAATTACCAGACTTCGAAAAAAAGAACACGAGCGCCAGGATTTATTTATTCAACCAAAACTCTTCAGGGCAGTGTCACAGCATGGCCGCAGAGATAGATAAATACATATATCAAACATAGACAAATGGACACTCGCAGATAGATAGATAGATAGATAGATAGATAGATAGATAGATAGATAGATGGATAGATAAATATCTTTTTATTATAGCCACACAGGGCTAAATACAGAAAATGAACAAATTAC
>NC_068985.1:51651690-51653092 GCF_001194135.2 Octopus bimaculoides
TTATATACAGAAACTTATACACCTGAACTTTAATACACACTCATACATACACCAAGACTCATACACACATGCGCGTGCACGCAGGCACACACACACACACACACACACACACTGACACTCGCACACATACGTTAACTTATATCAGATGAATGAGGAGTGCTCAATGTACATTGTAGAGTATATGTTTTATGTTGTTTTTTAAAGCTGAAACTGAATATTTGTCTTGCAACTCATGTCTCGCACCAGAGCTCTCGCCTGAAGAATGCAGTGACGTGAAACACAAGTCGCGAGACAGTCTTTCAGTTTCAATGAAAAAAGATGTGTGTGTGTGTGTGTGTGTGTGTGTGTGTGTGTGTGTGTGTAATGAATAGGTGTTCATATATGAGAAAAATATATCCACAGAATTCTTGAGCGCAATTCCGAATATTTTTTTATCTAAATTTCAATCTAAAATCTAAGGTTGTAAATCATGACTTATAATGATGTATCTTAAACTTTGCCAAACAGTACTAAATCAAGAGAAAGGACAGCCTCCCTTGTAAATGGTAAACAAGAGATTTTAACTGTTGATTGTAGTTGTTAATTAACTAAAAGCATGAGATGGTTGTTTATTGTAGACATTTAAACGAAACAATATCGTTAGTATTCAAGAAATAAAGAAAAATAACAAAAATAGTAACAAAAAATTAAATTTTTCAGTGTAAGACACTTTACATATGATATATTTAGACTTATTGGATATTTTATCTTTTTATATTTAAAATGTGTTAATTCACTTTGACTTATTTTACTTGATTATTACATATATATGTAACTTTTTGATTCAGAACATTTTTTAAAAAATTTATTCCTAAATTTATAATGTGTGTGTGCTCGTTTATATGAGGATAAATATCTATATCTATCTGTTTAAAGCTATACATTGTTGTAACGTCTACTCTTACAGTTTGTATGGAAGTCCTGTTTTGTCCAGAATATCGATCCACTGGAAGCCGTCCAGATACATATAACTAGACAAATACTCTCCACCAGTTACTTACCATATCTTGAAATGTACATGCATGGAAAAATGTCCTGCTTCTCTGGATATCGACACACTAAAGCAGTGGTCCTCAACCGGGTCCATATAGCCCCTTGGGAGTCCATGCAACAGATCCATGGGTTTGGCAGTAGTTCTCAATCAATTTTAAATATGCAACAAAATAGTAAATTAAGGATCTACAATAATATTCTAACAGCCCCAGAAAAGATTTTGTTTTAGATGTATGCATTGGTATGTATTGCAAGAAACAGCTAGGTTTCTTCCTCTAATGCTTTACATAGTTCAACCTACACAAGTTAATATGTGGGGAAAGAAGCTTCTATAAAACTACTTTTTAAACATCGAATAGCTATGGGGGGG
>NC_068985.1:51653315-51653829 GCF_001194135.2 Octopus bimaculoides
TTTTTTTTTTTTTTGTTAAAGCACAATTGTCAAAGCATTGGAATAGACTAACCTTGTCGGTTTTTAGCTGCCTGGACACTGATCCCTTCGACAATTCTAGTTTTTCCAAAATTCATCAGCAATACTCCTGATATGCCTGTATACGCTTCCCTCTTTATCTATTCACTTCCCTGTTTTGTGTTTCATTCTGTGTACTATGCACGTACTTCTAGCTTTCATTACTGTCTTTCTTTACTTGACTTATACGGCTGCTTTTTGTTCCTCCTTTTAACCCTTTTTCAACGAGTCATGCACCTGAGCACTGTATACAATAAGCTTATTATTATAAGTATATGTGTATGTGAATGTGTATACTTATGTATATGTATGTGTTATCATTGAACATCTATATTTGTCTGCGTTTGAGTATGAATCTCGGTGTGTTTTATTTCTGTATCTTTACACAGTTTTTATGCATTGTTATGTGTATATATTTGAATATACATACATATATATACACATATACATATATATA
>NC_068985.1:51658386-51661650 GCF_001194135.2 Octopus bimaculoides
AATGCATATAAAAATATACACACACACAGCACAGCACAACAATACGCGCACACAGAATTTAAACACACACACAGAAACAAACATTGTTGGGTGGACGTTACTACACAGTAGTTCTTACGTCCTTTCGACGAGTCTTATTTTTCATCCCGCAGGATGCCAGCAATCACCCTCCTCACCAAGCGAGCTTGGTGGGGTTGCCAGTTTAGTCGCCGACGACCCGACCATGAGACAGGTTGTACTGGATTACATGTTACCAGTAGCGCTCAGGAATACTTATAAGAGCGACCTGACATAAATATATACATATATATACACATATACATATATAAATATATGTATGTATGTATGTATATCTATGTGTGTGTATCTATGTGTGTGTATCTATTTGTGTTTGTGTGTGTGTGTATGTGTGTGTGTATGCACATGAGAAATACTTGAACTGTAGAGAAATGATTAACGACTTAACTGTCTGTAACTGAAAGATCAATGTCTGCTCATAAACAACTCGACGTTTGAGGTTTTAATTATACGCCAATTGTAGTAGTATTGTCTGTTAGACTGGATATATACTCTCGCGTATGCGCGCACTCACATCTATAGATAGATAGATAGATAGATAGATAGATAGATAGATGTGGCAGAAAAGTCGCCCATATTTTACACGACCATTAGTGAGACGCTTATAAAGTTAGGCAAATAGCAATGTTTCCATGTTGCAAATGTTTTGTTGTCTATTAAAGTTATCATCATGGCAGGAACCAATATACGCCGTCCGTTTGCTGTTGAAAATGCTTATCAAAAAAGGGTGAGTGTGAGGTTTCTTTGCCGCACACTGTCTATTGCACGTGATGTTGAACATAGTATATACCAAAGTATACAACACTACAATAAACTATATCATACTGTACTTCACTCTACCATGCTATACTAACTTCCGCTAAGATTAACTTACAGTATTTTATTTTATTTTATGCGCCCTTTTAAAGCCTAGCCAAACTCATGGACCCGGTTTCCCAGTTTCTATGGCATATGTGTTCCCCCTAGCTGGACGGGATGTCAGTCCATCGCAGCGTTACTCAAGAAACAGGAAGAAAGAGTGAGAGAAAGTTGGGGCGAAAGAGTACAACAGGGGTCGCCACCACCCGCTGCCGGAGCTTCGTGGAACTTTAGGTGTTTTCGCTCAATAAACACACACAACGCCCGGTTTGGGAATCGAAGCCACGATCCTCCTACCGCGAGTCCGCTGCTCTAACCACTGGGCCATTGCGCCTCCACCAACTTACAGTATACATAAATACAAATACACAATACACTATTTCTCACTATACCATTTACTTAACTACATTTTGCTACCCTTCAGTATAGCTATTTATACAACATCATTACAAGGAATAAATCCAACGATAGGAAAGAAAGGCTCGACAAAATTAACCTCGTCCTCTACCAAACATTGCCATGCAGTCAATGCCATCGACTATTCTATGCAAGAATTGTACTTAGTCATCAACGGCATCGCCATAAAGGAAGCGTTCAGCAAAGAAGAAAATAAATACTCGGATACGAGATAAAGCCGACGACGACGACGACAAGCTATTTATGCTACAATACATTAGACACCAAACTAAACTCTGTATTATACTACATTCAACACTAAGCTAAGCCCTGCTGCACAGTCTACTATACAACCTTATATTATATCATAATACTCTGTTTAGGGGTCGATAAATTAAGTACCAGTTACGCACCGGGGTCGATGTAATCGACTTAATACCTTTGTCTGCCCTTTGTGGGCAATAAAGAAATAAGAATCGTTAGCGGTATTTCGATTGTCGTTACGTTCTGACTTCGAATTCCGCCGAGGTTGACTTTGCCTTTCATCCTTTCGAGATCGATTAAATAAGTACCAGTTACGCACTGGGATCGATGTAATCGTCTTAATCCCTTTGTCTGTCCTCTATGTTTAGCCCCCTGTGGGCAATAAAGAAATATATATCATAATACTCTGTATCATGCTGTAATAGTGAAGGTGCATGGCTTAATGGTTAGGAGTATTCGAATCGCGTTTGTAAAATCATAGGTTCGATTCCAGGCGGCGCGTTGTGTTTTTAAGCATTTATTTTGTCGTTACTCCAGTCTCTCGGATATCAAAAATTAGATGCACCTGTAATTCAAAGGGCCGGCTTTGTCACATTCTGTGCCACGCTGTCTGTGGAGTGCTCAGTCACTTACATGTTGCTTTCACAAACACTGGAACACTTGCCGTCGTAACCAACAGAATGTGCAGCATATATACCATGCTATACAACTCTATACTATATTACACCTCATTATTTGTTAATGTATGTGTACGTCTCGTGGACGTGAAAACACAGACATCTTAAGAAGCAAAATGAAAAATAAAGATGTCTTCTTTATTACATAGAGAACTAAATCCCCATTTAAGAGACGAGGAATTATGTACATTATTTACATTATTTACATTTGACGGGCATATGGCATAGTGGTTAAGAGCGCGGGCTACTAACCTCAAGATTCTGAGTTCGATTCCAAGCAGTGACCTGAATAATAATAATAATAATAATAATAACCACAACAACAACAACATCGAAAAATACCTTAGGAATGAGAACCCAGGTTCAAAATTTCCCCAAGGCACCTGATGAAGGCTGGAGAGCATATCAACAAACAAGATGAAGACAAATATCCGTCAAATGTAAATAATGTACATAATGTAAATCCCCATTGGTAAATTGAACAGCGCAACCGGAACTGACCCTAATCCTAATCCATCGCTGCGTTTCTTCGTCGGATATTGGAAACGCATTATCATTAGCCGACCATCAAAGGAACCAGCTCCGTTCACAGTGAAGAGAATTTGAGCACAGAAGCAAAGAACCAAAACTAAAACAACATGTATCCCAATCTAACGCTCAACCAATTCTGTTAAACTGTCACCCGCTAGATTGATTTAACCCCTAGGTTAAACACAAACACACACACACACAAAAGGCGGCGAGCTGGCAGAAACGTTAGCACACCGGGCGAAATGCTTAGCCGTATTTCGTCTGCCGCTACGTTCTGAGTTTAAATTCCGCCGAGGTCGACTTTGCCTTTCATCCTTTCGGGGTCGATTAAATAAGTACCAATTACGCACTGGGGTCGATATAATCGACTTAATCCGTGTTTGTCTGTCCTTGTTTGTCCCCTCTGTGTGTAGCCCCTTGTGGGTAGTAAAGAAATAACACACACACACACACACACACA
>NC_068985.1:51666943-51667403 GCF_001194135.2 Octopus bimaculoides
TGGTGGTGGTGGTGGTGGTGTTGCTGCCGTTGTTTATGGTGTCGTTGTACTTGGTTGTGGCGGTGAGTCATTGTTGTTTGGTGTCGTTGTTCTTGGCGGTGCTGGTGTTAGGGTTAGGGTGTTGTTGTTGGTCGTGGTGGTGCTGGGGCTGGTGCTCGTAGTGATCTTGTAGTTGGTGTTGCTGTTGGTGATGGCGGTGCAATTGCTCTATGGGTAGAATGTAAAAGAAGAAATAAGAAATAGAACATCTTCATTTTCATCAACATCATCATCATCATTATTATTATTATTATTATTATTAGTAGTAGTAGTAGTAGTAGTAGTAGTAGTAGTAGTAGTAGTGGTGGTGGTGGTGGGAGGTAGTAGTAGTAGTAGTGGTAGTAGTAGTAGTAGTAGTAGTAGTAGTAGTGGTGGTGGTGGTGGGGGTAGTAGTAGTAGTAGTGGTAGTAGTAGTAGTAGT
>NC_068985.1:51667516-51669393 GCF_001194135.2 Octopus bimaculoides
TAGCAGTATTTCACCCGTCGCTACGTTCTAAGTTCAAATTTCGCCGAGGTCGACTTTGCGTTTCATCCTTTCGGAGTCGATAAATTAAGTACCAGTGAAACACTGGGGTCGATATAACCAACTAGTCCCATCCCACCAATTTGAGGCCATGTGCCTCCAGTAGAAAGGATTATTATTATTATTATTATTATTATTATTATTATTATTATTATTATTATTATTATTATTATAGACGTATACAATATCGTGAGGTTGTTGATTGAAGATATTGCATCTATCGGGGGTTTGTCCTGTTTGTCAAGTCACAACAGGGACCTCAGACAGACAGTACTTTACGCAATATGTGTGCAGTTCCAAGTAATGCCGACTTTTGCAATACATTAAGATTGTAGGGTATTTCTAAGGTTTTCAGTTGTTGCTGTTTTTTTTTTCAGATTGGGTGGTATTGAACCCAATGCTCCGATGACAATAGGGATAACCTTTATGTTTGACTCTCGAAGCTGCCACATCTTAGAGATCTCAATTCCCAGGTCTCCATATTATCAACTTTTTCTCTTTCTTTCATCATGTTGTGTTGATCTCCTAACACTGCTACGTCGATTATTAGGCACTCTTGTTTGTCCCTCCTAAAGGTATCTATATCCGGCCTTCGGTGCTCTAACACTTTGTCTGGAAATCAAAGTCTCAGAAGATTTTTGCCTTCCGCTTTTCGTCCATTACCTTTTCCGGTATATGTTGGTACCAAGTACCCGTAACCTCATATCCATACTTACGGCATAGTAACCAGTGGAGGTTTTAGGCTACTTTGTCGTGTCTACGCTTGTACTATTTCTGCGCAAGACTTTCACAAACACTAACAATGTGAGTTACGCTTTCAACCCTCTTCCTACACATTCTGCCGAGGTCCGATGCACTTGTGCTGTATATATTCTTTTTCACTGAGCCGGTATTCAATACCTGGTCCTAGGCCGCGATGATTAGACTTTCAATATTCTTTTTTAGGTCACCTTTGTTGAGCCACCTCCATGATGCTTCCTGGTCTTTTAATTTGTTGGTTTCTCGGTGGAACTGACCATGTAATTTCATATGGAGCAGGGTTTCTTCTCTCTCGCTGGCTGTTCTTGTTCGGAATTCATGGGCACGATCAAGTCCATTTTTGTGAACTCTTCTGCACTAGCAGCATATTGTAGCAGGTCTTGTTTACTGCTTACCAAATATTCTGCCATATTTCTTCTTTCACTGTTGACGCACTCCCGTACTCTAGTTAGCCCACGTCCACCCTTCCCTCTCTTCATGTAGAGCCTGTGTACATTTGCCTATTATTATTAAGGCGACGAGCTGGCAGAATCGTTAGTTCAAATTCCACCGAGGCCAACTTTGCCTTTCATCCTTTCGGGGTCGAAAGGATGAACGATAGGCCATACGAGGTAAGGTGGCGAACGCTGGAGGAACAATCTTTGACAGGAGAAATGATAGAAGAGGAGACAGACAAGAATGCGTCTAGTCTGTGACACAGACCGAAAGAAAAGAAAGATGACCCTCACTATTTGTTTTTACTGTCCTGTTCTTGTTACCAGCTTTGACCCTCTGCAAATCCCAAATTTATTTTGGTTCACGGGAGCAACTGTTTTCTCGAAGGCACATATTGTCGTGAATTGCTCGAAATGTGAAGCAGATAAACGGCCGACAACTGATGAAGGGTCGTTCTTTATGTTACTTGTCTTGCCTTCCATTTGTTTCTTTCGTTGTTCGCATACAAAAGTTTGTCTTCGTATTTCATGTTGTTTACGTTTTATGACGTCCTGTACCCATATATGCATGTATATATACATATGTAAGTATCTACATATATGTATGTATATATGCATATATATATA
>NC_068985.1:51670657-51677267 GCF_001194135.2 Octopus bimaculoides
ATATATATATATATATATATATATATAATAAGGGATTAAGACAATATGACTCTCCCCAGACAAAATATATATACATATATATTCATGTACATATATATACGAATACATACATTCGTACAAATCTGCACATATATTCATACATACATACATATATACATATATACATATATACATACATACATACATCCATCCATACATACATACATACATACACACATACATACACACACACATACATACATACATACATACATACATAAATACACACATACATACATACATACATACATACACACATACATACATACATACATACATACATACACACATACATACATACATAACAAACTACCTAAGCACCAATCTTGAGAAATTAGGCTTCTCAGAACTAGAAAGAAGAAAGCTAATTAGGAGATTACAGACTCAAACCAACAATGGAACTCTAAAAAGTTTGCCAAAAATCTCCAGAAGTTTTTCATTTGCGTGTATATGAACATGTGTAGACATACAACTGTATGATTGAGAATACATACATAAAACAAAACACAGATCTGCACTTGCACTGACTCTATATACTACACATGTACACACAAACATGCAAAAATATCCTGTTGTTGATGTTGAAATTCCAGTGAAGGAGCTTTGGATCTAGGTTAGAAACCGGCTCTTTCTCTATTGGCAAGAAAGCTTGAAATAAAACTGAACAATGACGTACATACATACAATCATACATACACACACACATACACACACACACATACATGCACACACATACATACATACATACATACATACATGCATACATACATACATACATACATACATACATGCACACACACATACATACATGCATACATACATGCATACTTACATACATACATACATACATGCACACACACATACATACATACATACATACATACATACATACATACATCCATACTGCACATACATATACACACACACACACATACATACATACATACATACATACATACATGCATACATGCATACATACATACATACATACATACATACATACATACATACATACATACATACATGCATGCATGTATGCATAATCTTGAGAAATTAGGCTTCTCAAAACCAGAACGGAGAAGGTTAATTTGAATACTAAAGATCCAATCCATCACTGGAACTGTAGAAATCTGTAAAACCTTCCAGATGTTTATCATTTAAATATACATGAGCATGTCTAGAGAAGCAACCATACAGATCTGCACATATACATAGATACAAACAAATTACCCTGTTGTTGATGTTGAAATTCCAATGAAGGAAATTTGAATCTAGGTTAGAAACCAGTCCTTTCTCTATTGGCTAGAAATCTTGAAATAAAACTGAACAATGACATACATACATACATACATACATACATACATACATACATACATACATACATACATACGTAAGCATTCTATTCCTGATGATCTCCTGTACAGCCCCAGAACAGCTGGGCTCTCTTACCTCAGAGAAGACCTGGATGGAAAGCACTCAGTATGCAAAAAAATGACTATGCATGGGTATGTTGCCTGGAAGCATGAAGAAGAGAGTAGAATTGATACGAAGTGCAGCCTCTCTTCGACACAAGACCACTACATCACATTACACTTTGAAGGTTGAGTCGAACAACATTGTGACTGATGAACAGGCTGGTGGAAAGAAGGGAATATGGGGATGTGCCGAACAACATTTGATAAACAAAGCTGTACTATCTGAAGTAATAAAATTACGTAGAAACTTTGTGACAGTATGGCTTGACTATAGGAAGGCGTTCGACTTTATCCTTCATTCATGGCTGTTGAAGTGCCTTCATCATGCAAAAGTACCTACTACTTTATTTGCTGTTGTAGAGAAACTCACAAAGACATGGACAACAGTTCTTACCCTTACATCTGAGAACAGAATAATTGTTTCTGATAGTATAGGCATTTCAAAGGGAATGTTCCAGGGACATAGTCTTTCTGTACTTCTTTTCATTTTGGCACTGAATCCATTATCGTTCCTACTGCAGAAAACAAATAGTTACATGCTAGGATCTTCAACTGCTAGAAATATCAATGTAACTCATAATTTCTTTGTAGACGACCTCAATATTTATTCTAAAAGTGTTAACAATGCCAAAAAGCAACTGGAATTGGTAACAACATTTTTCAGTTGATATAGGTATGGAATTTGGCCAAAAGAAATGTTCATATTTGGTTAAAGATCGAGAAACCTCAATTCCCCAAACCCAAAACCTGTACATCAACGGTATCTCTATCTCCCCCATTCCACACAAAGAATGTTACGAGTACCTAGGCATAGACGAAAATGTATCATATGAAGGCACTGTGAATAAAGATAGAGTGACCCGAGAATATTACACCAGACTTAGGAAAATATGGCAGTCGGAACTCTCCCCTTACTACAAAACAATATCCCACAATGCATTTGCAGTACCAGTTCTGATCCCAACATTTGGGATACTTGATTGATCTGTAGAGGAAATCCACTCTATAGATATCAAAACCTGCAAAATCCTGACAACAGCTGGAAACTTTCACAGAAACAGTGATGCTGGCAGGCTCTACCTAAAAAGAAATGGAGGTGGTATAGGCCTGAGATCAGTGCAGACGGGCTTTGAATGACGTATGGTGTCACTCAGGTGACACTCTTGTAATCCCAAGCTGCAACCACATGTGTAGGCTATGTCATGTTTCTATGGAAGATATCACGCATGTGATTAGCAGCTTCCTAAAATGTCGTCACGATACGACCTCCCTATGCGGCACGATGTTGTTGCTAAAACAATTTATAATGCCATCCGCAAAAAAGACAGTCCTGAAATAAACTGAAAATCCCTCTGTTATGGAATACATTCATAAACACCAACTCAAGGAATACTGGTAGAATATTCCCATCAAAACTCCTGTCAAATGTAAGCATAACAGGCGAGATATTGTTGTTTGGGACAGCGGGGCAAAGGTATGTACGATCATAGAGGTTAGCTGCCCTGTAGATTTAAATATCTCTTTGAAAATCAAAGAAAAACTACTTCGAAACCACCTGCTTCGAAACCTCCAACTTCTGTATCCAGACTATGAAATCATATTCATACCAATCAGGGACAGACTGAGAGTATTAAGGGCGCTCGAGCATAACTGTTTACCGGGCCCCGTTGAATGTGTGTTTTAGTAGAGTTAACATGTAGAGTGCGAGCCTCTCAGAGCTCCGTCCCTTTGGGCAGTGTCCGATTGACCGACGGCTCAGTCCGCCCCGATATCAATAATAATTGGAGCACTAGGTTTTTTTAGTAAATGCTTAAAGGAGAATCTGGAAAAACTGGGATTTTCAGAAAGAGAAATCGACCGGCTAATTCGTATATTTCAAGTGCAATATGAGTGGAACAGTAAAAATATGCAAGACTTTTCTCAAGTTCCAAATGTGAATTTGTTTGTTAACTACATCCCAAAGATGGAGCCTTGTATCTTTGTTGGAAACCGGCTCCTTCCTAAGTGGAAGAATTATGATAATTAAATATAGAAGAGACATACATACATACAAACAAACCAACAAACAAACAAACAAACCAGAATGTGTTATATTCTTATATATATACACGGTAGAAAGTGTTATATATAGAGATAAAATTTCCTTTGAAGTTCATCTCAAACTTTCAACAACATACACTTCAGACAGCGTTGCCAGTGTCATTCTTTTGACAATTATCCAATAGAAATCGCCGCACTGTTAATTAATTATGACGCAGTTATTTCCTATTTTAGTTAGCTATTGATGTTATAGTCTTTCGTCATAAGCGTGTCACCTGTCCAGTCAACTCTGGTCAGGTGTACGTTAGATACAGTAGAGATCAGTGAACTGCTCGACTATTACTCAACTTACTGGTTCTGATAGAGAAGGAATAATTGATTTGTTAAAGAGTATCTGTGAATATTATCATATACATAATTATAGATATATATATATACATAAATGTATACGTATATGAACAGTTATATAAGTATATACATATATGTATGCATATATACGTGTGTGTGTGTGTGTGTGTGTGTGTGTGTGTGTGTGTATGCATACGCATTTATGTGATACGTATATATACATACACACACACGTACATATATGTATATATATATACATATGCTTTTATTCTTTTGTTTTGCTTGTTTCAGTCATTTGACGGCAGCCATGCTGGAGCACTACCTTTAGTCGAGCAAATCGACCACAGGACTTATTCTTTGTAAGCCTAGTACCTATTCTATCGGTCTTTTTTGTCGAACCGCTTAGTTACGGTGACGTAAACACACTAACATCGGTTGTCAAACATATATATACACAAACTCACACACACACACACACACACACACACACACATATATATATATATATATATATATATATATATATATATATATATATATATATATATACGACGGGCTTCTTTCAGTTTCCATCTACTTAATCCACTTACAAGGCTTTGGTTGGCCCGAGGCTATAGTAGAAGACACTTTCCCAAGGTGCCACGCAGTGGGACTGAACCCGGAACCATGATGCTAGAGCTATGAAATCTTGCATGCATTAATTTCAATGGTTCTTTGAATAACTGCATTGTTTTTTTTTTGCCAGCTAAACTGACATCTGACTGTTTAAAGAACACCTCAAAAGTAACTAGTAGCGACTCTTGAAAATGGACAGAATTTGGCATCGTCATGTTATCAAGTACCTGCCGGAAAAGGGGTCAGCCCCAACGACGTTCATGCTGACAAGGTTGCTACATTAAGGGATGACACTCCAGGTTTATCAACAGTGCAAAAGGAAGCACTTGGATTTAAGAGGGAAAGAGAGGGTCTTGAAGTTGACCCAAGGTTTCGACGTTCTGCAACTGTCACCACCGAGGAAAACATTGATTGTGTTCACAACACGGTAATCAATGAGAAGCAATTGATTATAAATAAAATATCCAATGCTGTTAGCATATTCTATGAGAGAGTTGAGAATATTCTACTCAGTGAACTTGACATGACGAAGGTTTTTCTCAGTGGGTGTCACGTCTTCTGACACTTGATCACATCATGGGAAAATCTGACATTGTTTCAGGCAGATCCAGCTGGTTTCCGCGAACATTTCCTAACCCAGGCTCAGTGTTGGCTTCATCACTTTGAACCAGAGACAAACAGACAATCCATACAGTGAAGGCATCCTTCCTCACCTGTTCTAAAGAAGGCTAGGGTCGTTTCATATTCAGAGAAGGTGATGGCCTCAGTTTTTTAGGGATACAAAAAGCATTGTGTTTGTTGAATAACTTGAAAAAGGCCACACCGTCAATGGAGAGTACTATGCCAAGTTGTTGACGCAGTTACGAAAGACTGTCAAGACCAAATGCCTAGGAAAACTGACGAAAGGGATCGTGTTTCATCAAGACAATACTCCAACACACAAATCGTTGGTTTCAATGACTACTACGCGTGACTGTGGCTTTGAACTGGTTGATCACTGTCTGATTATCACCTGTTCTCCAGCATGGAAAAACATTTGGCTGGGAACCAGTATCTCAGTGAAGATGACTTCATGTCTGATGTTACTCTTTTACTCTTTTACTTGTTTCAGTCATTTGACTGCGGCCATGCTGAAGCATCGCCTTTAGTCGAGCAAATCGACCCCAGGACTTATTCTAGTACTTATTCTATCGGCCCGTTTTGCCGAACCGCTAAGTTACGGGGACGTAAACACACTAGCATCGGTTGTCAAGCGATGTTGGGGGGACAAACACAGACACACAAACAAACACACACACACACACACACACACACACACACACATCTTGGAAGAACCTTCCAAATGGAGAAAGGTAAATTAACAATCGTCGAACGTGGCTTTATGGAAAAGTATAACTTGGACTCTTTTACTTCTAAGGCCCTGAAACCACCACATCTTCTTTATGTGTGTGTGTGTGTGTATGTGTGTGTGTGTAGTGAGACGCTTCTGAAAAAAATGTGCACGAAGACAAGGGCTCTTGAATTTGTGCACATTTCTCTGTACTATGCGTGCATGTGTGTATGTGTGTTCATGTGTTTATGTAAGCGTGGGAATAAATGCCTGTGCCTGTATGTATGCCAATAATTCCATGAATATCCCTAGAATAGCAAAGAAATTTTCGTGCTTAATAATGATATATTTAAGGCCTCCGTTTTATAAGAGAAAACAAATATGGCCGTCTTCAAATATCTATCATCAATATCTAGTAATATTCAGTATTATCCAATAACTGAGGTCATTTTTTTTTTTTTGTTTTGTTTCGTTTTTTTATTTATTATTTTTTTTACTCGATTGAAGATCAAACGAGATTCGTAAAAAGCGTATGTTTGTAAATAGGTGCTTTAGTGTATGTTTGTATGTACACATATGTGTTTGTATGTGTGTGTGTATATGTGTATATGTGTATATGTGTATGTAAAAATACATACACATTCACATACACACATACATATATATACACATATATATATATATATGTGTGTGTGTGTGTGTGTGTGTATATATATATGTATGTATGTATGTGCGTATGTATATATATATATATATATATATA
>NC_068985.1:51677831-51691380 GCF_001194135.2 Octopus bimaculoides
AATACATATACATGTAGATAGATATATATATATGCGCATATTTATATATTCATATGTACATTTATGTGTGTTATATATTTTGTCGATATGTGTGTGTATTTACACACACACACACACACACTGTCTCTCTCTCCGTCTGTCTTTTTCTCTTTCTCATTCTCTCCCTCTCTCTCTCTCTCACACACACACACACACACACTCACTCACCCACACATATACATGCATGTTTGCATACATGTAGATTCATAGGTATGGACTCGTGCATATGTACGTATGTATGTGTGTATGTATGTGTGTATGTATGTATGCATGTATGTATGTATGTATGTATGTATGTATGTATGTATGTATGTATGTATGTATGTATGTGTGTATGTATCAGGGCGTTAGATAAGAAATCGGCATTCAATATCACCAATAACATATAGATTTCCAATATCATCACTCCTCTTGCATTCCAGTTCATTCTATTGTGTTTTATTCTAAGCAAGACTTTCATCTGTTTCTCTGGTATTTTTACAACTAAAAAAAAGAAATGTATCGAACAGCGTTGGGTATGGTGTGTGCTGCTACCGATGTCGTCTTTTTAAAGTTTTAAGTCAGGCAGCTGGTGTCTACTTTTTTAATTACTAACATATTACTCGTCATATAAACGGTCAACTTTGGAAGTATACTTTAACCAACATGGGTATTTTAAGGAAATATGACATACGTATAATGACACTGTGTTACACGGTTTTTGTCCTTGGTTAGCAACTGTCATTTGCTTACCCTTAGAAAGTATTAAGAATGACGAATATTTCCTTCGAACTTTGCTTTTGCTGTATTTATTCAAATCGTGGGGGCGCGTGGCCTAGTGGTTAGGGTGTCAGCATCATGATCGTAAGATTGTGGCTTCGATTCCTGGACCGGGCGACGCGTTGTATTCTTGAGCAAAACACTTCATTTCACGTTGCTCCAGTCCACTCAGCTGGCAAAAATGAGTAACGCTGCGATGGACTGGCGTCCCGTCCAGCTGGGGAACACGTACGCCATTGAAACCGGGAAACCGGGCCCATGAGCCTGGCTAGGCTTTAAAAGGGCGCATTTGATTTTTTTTAATATTTATTCAAACCCTAAAGAATTTCTCCCAACACATGTCTATGATGCACCTCCACTACTCCTAATCATAACCAGAGATGCACATATTATTACACACGAAGCTCAAATGGTTATGGTCAAGCAACTAACAAGCAAATCTGTGGTATTGAGCAGAATATTTGTTATAACGATATTTCTGTTTCAACTCAGTGTTGAATCTGTCAGAAATGTAATGGAAAATAGGTCAGTTTCGAAACATTGATGTCCGATATATCCAAGATGAACTAGATGAAACAATATTCAAAAAGTAAAAGAAACAAATGAAAACAAAATTACTCTGTTGATTTTTTTATATAATGGAAACTCACACACTACTCCACATTCTGTGAGAGTGTGTGTATGTGTGTGTGTGTGTGTGTGTGTGTGTGTGTGTGTGTGTGTGTGTGTGTGTGTGTGTGTGTGTGTGTGTGTGTGTGTGTGTGTGTGTGTGTGTGTGTGTGTGTGTGTGTGTGTGTGTGTGTGTGTTTGTGCGTGCGTGTGTGCCTGTATCGACTAAACTATCGGATGTTGCTATACACCGCTAGTCAGAATGCGCTTCCTTGCACAGTTGTGGCTTTCGTATGATGTCATCTCATTAGTTAGGCAGGCAGGCCAACATTCCCTTTGAACGGAAACACCAGTCCGTCGCTGAGTTTCACGCTTGCAGCTGAGCAGACTGAAGCAACTTGAAGTGAAGTGTTTTGTTTCACACTGTGTCTGTGTAGCGTTCATTTACTCATTTTCTGCTATTTGTTCCGTCAATTTACGTTTTGAATTCAAATCCGGCCAAGGTTAATATCCGATGTTGATAAAATAAAGTACCGGTCAAGAGCTTGGGTCGATGGTGTCGACTTGTCCTTGTGCCTAAATCGGAAATTATTGTTACTAAAGTGGCGAGCTGGCAGAATCATTAAGCGCGCCTGACAAAATATTTAGCGGCTTTGCGTTCTGAGATCAAATTCTGCCGAGGTCGACTTTACCTTTCATTCTTTCGGGGTCGATTAGATGAGTACCAGGCAAGCACTCTGGTCGTTGTAATCGACTAGTTCCATCCCCTAAAATTTCAGGCCTTGTGCCAATAGAAGAAAGGATTATTATTAAATTAGGGCAGTGGGTTAGCAGAACCGCCAAAGCACCAGAAAAATGCCATGCCATATTTGTTCAGACATTTTATATTCCGATTTCAAATTCAACTTAGACAGCCTTGTCTTCCATTTATTAGTGGTTGATAAAATAAAATACTAATCATATACTGGAGTTGATTTCATCACTAACCAATGCTCCTCAAAGATTCTGGCCTCATCATGTTTTTAACTATAAGACGAATTGAAAGTGAATGAAAGAGGAGTTGCAGTTTCAGTTCATCAAAATATGTTTATTTTTTTAAATGATAACTGTATACGTAGGCGTGTAAGACGTGCTTTCTTTTTTAATATATCAAAATTGCAGCCGTAAAATGGACGGGAGACTGAGTGTTGTAGGCTACAGAGCCGGATGAGCATTAATCCGCTAGGCGTAATATTTGTTACGAATGATAACATATTGAAAATGAGCCAAACTATCATAAACTGTCAGCACAAAGGTACGAAAAATTGTTTACGATACGTCGACAGTTAAATGGGTAGGTTACAACTTCTCAGTATACATCTTGTCTCCGAATATATAACCCATACTTGATAGGTGTCTTATATTATTTAGTAACTGTATTGCTTTTAAGAAAGGGGAAAATTCTCATTAAAGATGAAAGGAATGCTAATACACTTGCACCTACTTGTCAGCTATTTGCAATGAATGAATGACAACAAAATCATAGTGGTGGTGCACTACTCAAGGGACCAATAGTAGTTATATAAAGTATCAGCACCAGAAATACGAGTTCCATATCTTGTTTGACAATTCACTTGACCAGAGTATAAATAACCTTACATTTGATCTGAAAAAGATAAGCTTGATATACAGTAGTCCTATAACGTATTATATTTATAATAAATTTATGGTTTCATACTTAATTTCAGTATACTATCGCAAAGCATTTACATGCACAAAGTTCTGCATTTTCCCCAGCAACACCCTTTAAAATATTTTTCAACATGTGTATGATGAAACACTTTTTTTTCACAAAGTATGCTTGTAAAATAGCAATGCATTTTATACGCCGGCAAAGACAGCATATCGGACATGACGGGGAAAAAAAGATATAAATTCATTTTCCATACATTGATATAGTTTGTTAGTTCTATAGTTATGCTTAGTAGGCGATTGTTGTCAATTTGACTTCGCCAGTTAATGGAAGGACGTAAAAATGAGAGAGAGGAAGAGAGAAAGAGAGACAGACAGCCTGACAGACGAACAGAGAAAGAAAGAGAGACAGACAGACAGAGACAGACAGACAGAGACAGAGAGAGAGATAGAGATAGACAGACAGAGACAGAGAGAGTGAAAGAATGAGTGGATTGCGAATTCCTCAACCATAGTTTTCTTAGTAAAGTTGATAGCAACTCAGATTGTCCTTGACGCAGAATCTCCTTGTTAACACACCTAACTGTCTAAGCCAGGAGTCGGGGAACTTTTTTAACCAATTACTCCAAAATATATTTATTTGCGCCGATGTTACCCCCTTGATTTGAAAGAGAAAAAAATCATAGATCTTTTGAATTCAAAAGGTTTATTGAATCAATTTATATAGAGAATACAATTATAAATATAAAAGAATCATAAAACAAATGCAATAAAATAAATTAATATCCTCATTATGAAACAAAAATATTTTTCTAGAAACTTCTTCATTTCAGGTTTTGGAGAAATGATGTTTCATTTTTGTTAGAATTACATCAAAATTGGGGCATTTTGATGCCAGACCAATCTGAATACAGTCTCCGGGGTCCAATCGATTTTGTTAAAGGGTTGAATTGAATAACTTACTTAAATCTACTGAAACAAAGCAAAAACACGTGTATGAAAAAATAAGTTTAAGGTGGGTAATAGACAACTGACAAATAACATCTGTTTAGTCACTTGGCAACGCTTTAGCAACCAAATTGTTCGTCGTTGAAAATGACGTGACATCTAAACACGTCGATTACATTGAACAGATGCAGTGAAGAAAAATTTCTGTCGTAACAAGGGAACACATTTTTTATATAATTTTCGTTATGTCTAATGAGTCTAATGGGTACTCCACTTAGGGTAATTTACCCCTGTTCGCCGACCTCTGGTCTAAGCAAACAACTCATAGTTGAATCGCAGCCAACTACAACGTTTGGCTTTGCTCATTTCTCTTTTCTCATTTCTCCTGTACCTTAGTAATCAAGCTTATGTTATGGCTCACAAATTCGCAATTAGAAACATTAATGATGACGCCATTAGTTTATTTGATCATGTACTATTGAAACATGCTAGAAGTCAGCTTCTACCTGACATCAGTCTATCTCATACGTCCAGTTAACTATCACAAAATTCTTGATTGAATTTGCGTGTCGGTCTCAAATTCAGTTAGAGGCTTGCTACTATGTACAGAGTGGAGGCGCAATGGCCCAGTGGTTAGGGCAGCGGACTCGCGGTCATAGGATTGCGGTTTCGATTCCCAGACCGGGCGTTGTGAATGTTTATTGAGAGAAAACACCAAAAGCTCCACGAGGCTCCGGCAGGGGATGGTGGCGAACTCTGCTGTACTCTTCCACCACAACTTTCTCTCACTCTTACTTCCTGTTGTGCCTGTAATTCAAAGGGTCAACCTTGTCACACTGTGTCACGCTGAATATCCCCGAGAACTACGTTAAGGGTACACGTGTCTGTGGAGTGCTCAGTCACTTGCACATTAATTTCACGAGCAGGCTGTTCCGTTGATCGGATCAGCTGGAACCCTCGACGTCGTAAGCGACGGAGTGCCAACAGACAGACAGACTATGTACAGGGTAAAATAGAAAAATCGCTCATATTTTACACAGCCATTCATGTCGCACTATTGAAGTTAGGCAGGTGGTAATAATGTCTTCATATAGCTAATGTTTCACCATTGTTATTTTTAGTTATCATTATGATTTGGACTTGTGCAGATCATGCGTTTGGTGTTGAAATTTTTATCCAAAATAGTGGAAAAAAGGTTGGTTTTTTTGTTGTTGTTGCACTCAGTATTTCGCTTTGTGATTTTCGAAAATAACTATTTAAGTATAAAGTTCATATATACCCGACCCGTCTTACGAGAATAGTTTGCCACCATAATGTTTCTTTATCACGTGGATATATACGTATATGAAACTCCAAGTTTAGGCATACATACATACATACATATATTCACACACGCACGCACGCACATATATGTGCGTGTGTGTATGTATGTATATGTATATATATATATATATATGGATGTGTATGTATGTGTATATATATACAGCTATATATTTATATATATATATGTGTGTGTGTGTGTGTGTGTCTGTATACGCGTATATACGTGTGTATTTATGTGTTTGTGTATTAAAGTATATATATATGCATATATATATGTATATATGTGTGAGTGTATGTATATATGTATATATATATGTATGTATATATATATATATATATATATATATATACATGTATACATACATACATACATACATACATACATACATACATACATATAATTTAATCCTACACTGCCCAAATATTTTCCGTCTCGCTGATTGACTGATTAGTAGATCGATAGATCGATATGTGTCAGGAGTAACCATGTATTATAAAGTGTACACCAGTCAGCTACTGATCAAAGCTGAGCTGCAGAGCGCATAGTTAGATTAGGGTGTCTGGCGAGGCCTTTGACCAGTCAAACACACTTATACTTGAAGACACACAGACATTCACATATACACGCCTCTGCATCTATATACATAGATTATACATTATGTGTGTGTGTGTATATTTATATATATATGTGTGTGTATGTACGTATGTATGTATGTATGTATGTATGTATGTATGTATGTGTGTGTATGTATGTACATATGCATGTATGTGTGTATCTGTATATATATATATGTGTGTGTGTGTGTATAATTACACGTGTGTATGTATGTATGTATGTATGTGTATGTCTAAAAGTATATATGTGTTAATAAACATATATTTGTTCATTCGTACATGTATACTTATATATATGTTCACACATATATATATATTTACATATATATGTATATACATTTATATACACACACAATATATAGACATGTGTATTCATATATACATTTGTATATATAGATATTTAGATATACAGACACACACACGCACACATACATACATGCATATGTAATATATATGTATAAATATGTATATATATATATATATATATATATATGTGTGTGTGTGTGTGTGTGTGTGTGTGTGTGTGTGTGTACACTTATGCATACACTCAGTGATATATACACGTATGTAGAAATATATATATAGATTTGTACCGTCACATACACGTATACGTGTGTGTCATTGTGCAAATATATGTCTGTATATTTTTCAAATGTGTATATACGCATTTTTATGTAAACTTACACACAAACACACACCTCACACAAACACACACCTCGCACAAACACACACACATATAAAGACTCACACACACATACACACTCACACACACATACAAACGCTTACACACACTTACAAACACACACACACACATGCAAACACTCATACACTACATGCAAACACTCATACACACACACACTTACAAACACTCACACGCATACAAACACTCACACACACATATAAACACTCACACACACACATACAAACTCTTACACATACACATACAAACACTCACACATACACACACACACATACAAATACTCACCCACAGACGTACATACACACACACATATAAACACACACACACACACACACAGGTAACTGAATCAATGGCGGTAAACGAAAATGGTTTGACGTTTGTGTTCTAAGAAAGTGGTGCCGTTTAGCGCTTGAATATTTTATGGTTAAAGTCATGTTGACCTTGACGACGACGATGGTGATGACGATTATAATAATAGTTTTGATGATGGTTGTCGTCGCACGCATGTTTATTTAACCCTAGGTCAGTGATGCTTTTTACTCAAATATTTTATCTAAGATTACATTATATAATGTATTATAGATATCGTTTGAAGACAAAAATTTGGCTACTATTTCTAGTCCAGATGATTGGTCACATTGAAGCGCCTTCATTTGGTAATGGAAGTAATGAGAACTTTTATTTTCCATAGCTAGTGTAAATACTTTGCGAAAAAGCAAATTTACTACGGTATTCTTCCTTAGATAATATCTCGTGTAGACGTGCTGTGTCTAAAAAGGCAAATATATCAGTAACAGACGAAAAACATCCAGCAACTGCGGTAAGAATGCTAAATGCACATTCCTACCTCGTTGGCTTTGTCAGCAGCATGTGCTCACAACTTACTGTGTGCTAAGATAAAAATCTGTCGTTACCGATATAGGAAAACAGTGAAGGGCAATCACTGGTGTTGCCAACAGTGTTGGATACAACGAATTTTTATTCAGCCAGGCGGCTATTTGCAACATCAGTAATTATTCATTCACTATTTTCCTATAGATTTTACTATGCGATAGACTGAGTACATGCTACTGACAATGTCCAACGACCAAGGAACACGCATCAATCGGCTGTGAGACGATTTATGTCTGCTTCCCATATATATTGCGCTAGAAAGCGTGAGTTCGAATAGTTACTTTCTATAAAGTACTGTACTGAGTCTATAATAAAAGTCACATTTATAATGAACAAGTGCATAGCAGTTGCGCCTGTCCTACAGCTAACTTTTTACTCTGAGACGCTGCCAATACTATAGATCCCACATCAGTTAGTTTGAACTACAACAAAAAAAAGAGTGTATGGGCTATCTAATCAACATCTATTAATACACAATGTATATGCAGTTAATATTTATATATAGTGTCTGTTTAATCAGTCAACACCTAAACACTGGTGTTGTATTTCCCTCGGATGACTCGCAGAGATAACACAACGAGTTATACAAATTTAATTATTACATTTATTATTCAATTACATACAAACAACGCACTCACCCAATGTTCGTTATGAATAAACACAAGTCATGTCCGCCATATATATATATCAATGACATTTTACCACGACAGTCACACAAGACAACAACAATGAAACAATGAACTCAGACGAACCACAGTGACACACGGAACGTCAGACGAATTACATATCTAACAGTCCATATAACAACTGGTCTATCGACTCATGATTTCCAGACTTTGGTTAACATGCAGTTTAGTATCTTTAGAAAAGCGGAAGTAAATTAACCGGAAATGATGAAAGTGACATTACATAATTTCATGTAAGCGTTGTGTATGACATATCAAATGTATAGAACGTACATACATTTTATATAACACGACAACTGTACAAATATTTTATATGGCTATCGTGTGTCGACATACAAACCATCCAATTGCCTTCGGAGTGGCGTTCGTTGTTGAGTAAAGTATATAGGAACCTCAGCTGCTATTTCTGAGGATACTATACAAGTAGGTGCCTGTGATTTCAGAATAGTGAGAGAGTCGTGTTAATGAAATTAAAGGATTTCACTAGTTCACTTTACATTCTCTTTACGAAATTATGGGGCTGTTTTCCCTTTTGATTTGTATCGCAATATACTTTAACTTTTGACGGTTGTGTTCTAAGAAAATGATGAATATTTTACAATTAAAGTTATGATGACTCACATCTAGACTCTCAATTTTTCTCTCTTTCTCTTTCTGTCTGTCTATCTCTCTTTATGTCTTTCTCTCTTTCTCTCTCCATCTTTCTGTCTCATTCAGTTGATGTATATATATATACATACATATATATATATATATATATATAAAATTTAGATATGTTTCGACCAGAGATGGTCCAGACCATGTCTAATTTAATAGCACCACCTAATAGTATTAACAAAATCCTTTTTAAGTCAAGTTTTGTGGTATCATGGTCCATTCGAGTAGGGAGTTCTTGTTGAGTGCGTTGTGTAGGTGGCTTATCTGGTATTCCTTGTAAAAATTTGTCCAGAATCCGTTTAAAGATGATGGGATCCTTTTCCTCTTTGATCTGTGTCGTAACAATGTTAAATAGGACAGGGCCTGTTGAGGAAAAGAAATTGTGTTGCAGTGTATTTATGTGTTGTGATCCTGAATTGGATAGGGGACGTATGACCCCTGGTCCTAACCTTGAATGAATTTTGAAGCTAATGTTGAGGTCGTTTGGGTAATGCTGGTGGTATAATCTCTACATTGTGCAAATGATGTATCGCTCACGGCGGTGCTGGAGGGAATAGGGATTCAATGCTTTAAGGTGGTCCAAATATTCGAGATCAGTCATGCCTTTGTTCTTTTAGTGAGTGACCTCTGGGGTGATTCAGTTTTCCAAAATGTTTTGTTTTGTATGGGGAGACCACAGGGGGCAGCAGTATTCGAGGTGTAGCCGTACAAAGGAGGAGCAAAAAGGAATGATGACACTTTTTTCTCTGGACCGGAATGTTCTTAGGATCCAGGAGCTCATCCTACGAGCTATATCGACCTTATTGTTTATGCAGGCACTCCAGCTCAGATTGTTGTCAACAATTACTCTAAGGCCTCTGATATTATTAGATGTTGTGAGTGGCTCCCTTGAACGAAAAGAGTGTGGCTGGTTTAGCATAATCTTTCTTCTAAAATGCATCAGCTCAAATTTTCCCTTATGTAATTTCATTTTGTTTTTGTCTATCCATTGACCCACAGCATGTAGATCAGACTGGAGTTCAGTTCGGTCTTCTTCATTGATAATTTTCTGGAGCTTAGAGTCATCAGCGAATATTTTCACTTTGCTGCTTTATGACGCTGGAAAGGTTGTTTATATAGACTATAAAGACTACACACACACACACACACACACACACACACACACACACACACACACACACACACACACACACACACACACACACACACACACACACACACACTCACACACACACACACACTGTATATATATAAAATTTGCGACGAAAACACTTTTAGTACCGATAGCAATCTGTAGATTCTACTAAACGTTGATCTACTGTACGAACACCATATTGCGGTATTTGTCTTGAGAAAGCACCTCGTATAGGCGTATGGCGCTAGAAAGTACAGAAGTATCAGTAACAAAGAAAAAGCGTCCACGTCTTGGCAGAATTTGAGCTTAGAATGTAAAGAACCGGAAAAAATGCCGCTGAGCAGTTCGTCCGACGCTCTAACTATTCTGTAAGCTCGCCACTTAACAATAACAATGGTTTCAGATTTTCGCCTAAAGACACTCACTTTTAGAGGAGGTGATTAGTTGATCACATCAAACCCAGCACATGATTGGTGATTTATTTTATCGAGCTCCGATGGATAAAAGGGAAAGTTGACCTCAGCGACACCTAGAGTTTCCCCGAAAACGTCGACGCTCTTACGCACCATAAGTTCTATATATATTGCAAAAGTGAAACTTTCAACGATCGCATTGTCCGACTTGTAGAGAGTGGTGAGCGCCTGATGACATTCCGCGTGCCAGACAACCAATCTTGATCCTTTCATGAGCCAAGACTGTATTTCCATCAAAAAGACGTGCGTGTCTTACAAGCGGAGACCACATCTGTTCACCGTTAAAAAATATCTACAGGTGGTGCAGCCTTAGCGCGTGTCTACTCATCAGTAACTATGGCGTGCCAAGTCCACCTTTCAGAGGACACGGGAAACAGGTTTTTCATCTTCCTCCGATAATATTTTGTTCTTAACACAGCACGTTTATAAGAAATCCCTTTATCGGATGAAAACCGCAGCAACTTATCTATTAATGATGTTTATACATTAAGTATGACGCATATATTGCTACACAAATATATATTTACACATACATAAATCCATAACACACAGATCCACATATGAATAACATACATTGTCGCACACATATATATGAACATAAACACATACATATATTGTCGCCTTGAAGGAGCAAGTGGTGTATATTAACCGCGTTATCTAATATCCGGTTATCTAATACCCAATACGAAACTAATTGGTTAGATCGGCTGAAATGGATCGATAATACACATATATGTGTATGTGTGGGTCTACATACATACAAACATACATACATACATACATACATACATACACACACATACCTATACACACATAACATGCATACACTAAAAAACGAGATTTGAAAAGTCTCATTCGACAGATGATATTTTTGTTCGCCTGCACAAGAAAAATAGGATATTTTCCTGCAGACGACATTCTCTGTTTAATGTCCAATGTCTACAAACAAAGTCTCCAAACAAAATAACGAACACTTATATCTCTGCTGTGTCCCTTTCTTCCGTTTTTCCTCATTGCTGCCATAATATATTCCGCTTCAACAACACTTGGAGACGTTGTTATGTTAAGGCTGTTGGAAGAGAGAACCCAGCAACAGCTACACACATACACGAACACAATACACATACAGTCATACACACACAATCATATCAGGCATTTTTTTTTCCTTTCCCTAATTCCTCTCGTCTTCTTTCTCTCTCTCTTTCTCTTGCTTTCTCTCTCTCCCTCTCTCTATTTCTCTATCATGCACACTACGCGCACACGCACGCTGTCTGTATCTTTCCCCATCGCATATAAAACGCGCACAACACAACACGTCTATACACGTATGTATGCGTTTATGTGTGACTGTATATTATACAAGAACTGTAAACAATGACAGAAATAATAAACGTGTGTACAGTGCATCTGCATATTTTACACACACACACACACACACACGGGCGGACACACAGACGGACACAGAAACACAGACACACATACACATACCCACGGATATACGGATACACGGACGCACACACGCACACAAATCTACGTAGCACATAATCATATTCACACATACATACCTATGTATATATATATATATATATATATATATATATATATATATATATATATATACGTGCGTACACCACACACACACACACACATATGCATACATACATACATACATACATACATACATACATACATATATATACATATATGTATAAATATGTTTGTATTTATATATTTCATAACTTTTTATATGTTTGGGACATTAAGAGTGGCGAACAAGTTTTTGCATGGATAGATTACCAAAAATATGATCACTCATGCGTACCCATCGATGTGTATATATATATATCTTTATCTGTGTTTGAACACATACATCTGTAAAGCGTGTATATGTATCTATATGCGTGTGTCATTACAGCGCGCACGCGCACAGACACACATGCATACGGACACACACACACAGGCACGAACACGGACACGGACACACACGCACACAAATCTACATAGTACATATAAATATACACTCACATATACATTTCTATGCATATATATATATACACACACACACATTTATGCATACACACATATATATACATGTATATATATGCATACGTATACACACACAGAGATGCACACACAGATGTAGATATATGTGTGCTTATAATTATAAGTGTGTGTGTACGTGTGTGTGTTAAGTATGTATATATACGCATATATGTATATATATATGTGTAGACATATGTAGCAGAGAGTTAGAGGTGATACATACATACATACATACATTCCCAGTTTCTATTTTAAACAAACAACGTTTGATTTGGTGGAGACATTAAGGGCGGGAAACCGTTTTGCCTGAGCAGGCGATCAAAAATTTGTTCAGTGAAGCGCGTGGATTTGCAAAAATAAGTTTGAAGGCAAATGATAAATTGACTTTCGAAGTGGATAGAAGCTGGGAAATTTTAAAAGACAAAAATAAGAATCTGGTGAAACTATTCAAAATGTGACGGGGAAAAAAATGGAAAATGCATTCTTATATATTTTCGTTTCTTTATTTGTGTTCCCACTTCGTTGTCATCCTCTTCTTCTTCTTCTTCTTCGTTGTCGTCTTCGTTGCGCCGCCGCCGCCTTCGTCATATTTTGTAAGCGGTGAATTGGCACAAACGTTAGCACGCCGGGTGAAATGCTTAGCGGTATTTCGTCTGTCTTTATGTTCTGAGTTCAAATTCCGCTGAGGTCGACTTTGCCTTTCATCCTTTCGGGGTCGATAAATTAAGTACCAGTTGCGTACTAGGGCTGATTTAATCGACTGGCCCCCTCCCCCAAAATTTCGGGCATTCTGCCTAGAGTAGAAAAGAATCGTTAGCGCGCCGGGCAAAAAATGCTTAGCGGCATTTCGTCCGTCCTTTGTGTTTTGAGTTCAAATTCCGCCGAGGTCGACTTTGCCTTTCATTCTTTCGGGGTCGATGACATAAGTACCAGTGGAAGACTGGAGTCGATGAAATAGACCAGCCCCCTCCCCCAAAATTTCAGGCCTTGCGCCTAT
>NC_068985.1:51691589-51693044 GCF_001194135.2 Octopus bimaculoides
CGATGTAATCAACTAACCTCTAACCTCGAAATTTCAGGCCTTGTGAATTATTTCTTGTTCATTTGTTTGTAATTTTTTGTTCCTATTGTTTTCCCTTCCTTTCTTTTTTCCTTCTTTCCTTAATTTCTTCGTTTTCTAATGTTTTCCTTATTTTCCTTTTCTTTCATTGTTTGATTGTGTTATTTGTTTCTTTGTTTCTGTATTTTGTTTCATGTTCTTTGCGGCCCTCTTTTACTTCTCTCCTTTGTAGTCTAACGCCCTTTTGAAAAGGAATACGTGAAGAGAGAAAGAGAGAGAGAGAGAGCATATACGTATGTATAAACGAATTGAAAGGAGCAAAAGAGAGGGAGAGGTGATATAAAATGTGGGAGATAAATAAGAGGGAGAAAGAAGGAAGACCCGTCTCTGAGTAGATTTTATTGAATGGATCGTGAAACCGATGAGTGAAACCGGTTATTTAATTTGCTTGAAGGTTAAGTGGGTTGAGACTACTATCATACAGACAAAAGCCGTATGGTCCATTAAGCCAAAACTGAATACGCTGCAGTGAAAATTAATATTCTGAAACTATTATTAATCAGTACTTCCGAACGATTTTATTAAAACATTTAATATAATTGTACTTAAATCAACTTACAAGCAACTCCAAAATACAATTGTTCACATATTTGTGCTCTTTAAACGACTGCCATGTTTTCTCTTCTAAAGCATTGAATGCGAAACTAAAACAATGCTAACTCTTAAGATCAGAAAAGTCGATTTAAACTTGAGTTCAGCGTATTTCTAATAAATTTCTCAATGAAATCTCTTGTGAATAATAAATATCTGTAATTTAGGTACGTGCCAGTAATTTTGCGATAGGGAAGGGAGATAGTCATTTAAACAGACTCAAGTCTGTTTGACTGTTACTGAATGTTACCGGCCTTGGAAAGATGACAGGCAAAGATGGCCTCGACAGAATTTGAACTTAGAATGTAAAGATCCGGTATAAATAATACAAGGCATATTATTTGTCGTTTTAATGTTTCTACCAATCCACCACCCTTCTATAGTAATAATAATAATGTCTTTTATTCGTCACAGGAACACAGACATGTGGTGCATCACAAGGACAGTCTACAATTTATGTTGGAGTTTATGTGGTGTGTGCGTACGAGTAGATGTAATCACCTTACCTCGGTTTTCCTTTCCTCGACTGCGAGTCTGTCTTGCGGTATCCAATCCTTAAAGCTTGCCCCGACCCAAAGTACACCAGGAATAGCAGCTGCTTCTCCCAAACCTAGACTGTCGCTTCACACGTCTTGTCCTGACCACAACCCCGCTTGAAAAAGGGCACGAATCCCGATCGAGGCTCCCTCTGCCCTTTTTCCCCTTCCGGTCAACTCGCCCTACCGGTCAGCCTCCCCAGACACTGACGTCATACCACACGCCACCCTGATCTTAAAGATCACGTTC
>NC_068985.1:51697342-51699066 GCF_001194135.2 Octopus bimaculoides
GTGTAAGTGGCTGAGCACTCCACAGACACGTGTACCCTTAACGTAGTTCTCGAGGATATTCAGCGTGACACAGTGTGACAAGGCTGACCCTTTGAATTACAGGCACAACAGAAACAGGAAGTAAGAGTGAGAGGAAGTTGTGGTGGAAGAGTACAGCAGGGTTCGCCACCATCCCCTGCCGGAGCCTCGTGGAGCTTTAGGTGTTTTCGCTCAATAAACACTCACAACGCTTGGTCTGTGAATCGAAACTGCGATCCTATGACCGCGAGTCCGCTGCCCTAACCACTGGGCCATTGCGTCTCCACTACATACATAAAAGATAGAAGAGAAAGAAATGGAAAGGACGAAGATTGAGGAAGAAACTCCAACTAAGGCCAATCAAGAAACCCCACAGATCCAGGATTACCTTGACTACTAATGGTGCGAGCCCTCGCCCAATTGTTGTTCTTCAATCTATAGGCGCATGCTTACCGTAGGCCCATTCACCCTAACCATTTTTGTCACAGTCACCAACCTTTACACAGATTCACTAGGAAGTAGCATTTTCCTCTCCACTCCCACTCTCCTTTCCAAGTGAAACATAAAAAGACTCGATAAGAGCTTTGATCGAAAAGGAAAATGTCTTTCCTCAATCCTATCAGCCTCAATAATAAGTTACTTTCAGTATATTAGTGCTGTTTTTATTGCTTGATCTCAGGTCATCCTTGATTGACCAGAACTATGATTAAAGGCGTTCCATACACAACCATCTTGTCTGTTTATACTTCTAGGACAACGTTAATCAATGTGTCCCCCTTGTTGCCGAGTTTCGAACAATTGTTGTCAGGTTTCCTAGCTCAAGCCCACAGCCTGCCATACTGCCATATAGGCAAGTTTAAGTCATGAAAAGGTGTGTCGCCATAAATGGTATTAACGCCTCTACGAATATAGTTTGACTAATCAGATCGGCTGGTGTGTAACCAAGTGAACTGAAATCTTCCCGTCAAATAGTCTGACCGAACCTTCTAGAAAAATTCGATTGGGTTATAAAAAAACCATCTAAAAGCCCACACAGAGCCTTGTCGTTCTGTTCTGCGAGATGGCCCCTCACCTTCAATGTTTCCTTACAGAATGATATCTGGCGCTACACGAAACTATGTCACTCTGTGCCATAATAGGTGATCTCACTTTTTCTACTTGTTCTGAACTGGGTAAGGCGCTACCCGAAGCTATGCCAATCAGCTTTCTGATAAGGCCTTATCATCCTTTCAGCTTAATTTGTCCTCAATAATTATTAACTGTCTTACGGTGGCGAGCTGACAAAATTGTTAGTACGTTGGTCCAAAGGCTTAGCAGCATTTCGTCTGTTTTTACGTTTTGAGTTCAAATTCCGCCGAAGTCGACTTTGCCTTCCATCCTTTTTCGGGTCGATAAAATGAATACCAGTTCAGCTCTGGGGTCGATGCAATCGACTTACTCATTCTCCCAAACTTGCTGGTCTTGTGCCAAAATTTGAGATCAATAATTATTAACTATCTTTGTATTACTCCTTTACATACAAGATACAGGTATTCTTTTTCTTGGGACAAATTCTTTGCTGACAACAAATAAAAAAAATCATCAGCTGCTAATTCATAAACCTCTGTGCGATTGTTAACTGCAGATATTTCATCAAATTTAGATAAGAACGCTTTATCTTTGATACCATCTTTAGTACATTTGTCTCACTATATTAGAGGCTGGAG
>NC_068985.1:51699076-51702892 GCF_001194135.2 Octopus bimaculoides
TTTTACGTTTTGAGTTCAAATTCCGCCGAAGTCGACTTTGCCTTCCATCCTTTTTCGGGTCGATAAAATGAATACCAGTTCAGCTCTGGGGTCGATGCAATCGACTTACTCATTCTCCCAAACTTGCTGGTCTTGTGCCAAAATTTGAAACCAATATTAGAAGCTGGAGGCAAAAGAAGAACCAAGCACTCGCTATCTCCACCGTCAGAAGTGGGTATATAATCCCGGAAGAATATAAATTTCTTAAAACTGGCGAGCAGTTTTTATACGATAGTTGTAATTTTAATGTTTGGAACACAAGCGGGGTTAGATGACCCCACTAAATGCAACCTGCATACTGGCTTTGTTGGGCGGAGGTGCTTATCTCACCTGTTTGAAAACTTAAGGACACAGAACGCTTGTGTCACGCAGCCAACTAGAAACGGTGTTTCTTGAGGCTAAATAGCAGCAGCATTCTTTCCTGCCCTGGGACTGCCACATTAAGTTGGCAACAAACAATCACTTTATCGTGATTTATAGTAGGCACTTTAACTTTCTTTTAAAGCATTTTATTACATTTAAATTGCTATCTTACAAACTGAAAAGGGAGCTTGACAAAATTAACTAAATTAGCATAGAATAATGGTTTCATATTTTTTTTATAATTAAGATCTAAACTACTAATATATGAATGCGAAGGAGATATTTGAATAACCGTAAACCTACTTTGGGGGCACCCTGTATATATATATATTATTTTCACGCTACATATTGCCATAAGAAGTATTAGCATCTCACATCTTTTTGTTTTGCTTCTTGGTAAATCCGAAATAACGTACAGCAGACTTTTCAGTGGCATAAAAGGCTTACATAAATTATTAAATCCTGAAGCCTTAATGGTTGACTTCGAGAAAGCAACTATCAATGCTTTCTCTCACACATTCACAACAACTATTAAAGGTTGTTTATTTCATATGACTAAGAATATTTATCGCAAAATTGTGGATATCGTTTAAAGTTGCGCTGTCAAACAAACGTATAATTTAACAATAAACTCAAACGCTTCACAGTATTAGCCTTTCTTCCAGAGCGCGATTGGATTTGTGGAATTGACTGACCATGATGATTTGCTCAGAGTATTCGTATCTTACTTTGAAACTCACTCTTTAGAAGGAGAACAAGTTCAAAGTACGCGAAAGTGAATAATGAAGCCAACATTTCCTATAAAATTGTGGAATGTTTTCGAAAGAACTCAGAATAATATGATCAGAACAAACGATAGTTCAGAAGGCTTTCGCAATGCAATACAAAGCTCTATTACTAACATGTTTCCAAGTATCTGGAAACTCATAACTTATTTAAAAAAGGAAGAGAATTTAGGAAAAAAAGAAAAAGTGTGATTCAGATCAAGGAGATGCAGCAGAGATGAAGAAAAAGTGTAGCGATATTAATGCAAGACTTCAGAGACAAATGCTTCGATACAATCCGCAGCAAAAAGTACATAATTTGTACAGCATTGCTTAGAATTTTCATACGTTTTAAATGACCTCATCACATTTTTTTAATGTTTGATGTTGAATAAATACTTACTTATTTAATGCCTTTATAAAACTGTTTACCATTCCTTTTAAAAAAATGCTTATATAATATTCTTTATCAATGTCAATACGGTGAATTTTTCTATATAGGCAACAACTTTCTTACAGTAAATATGTTCAAGGTGAATTTTCTGGACACGGTCACAAACTACGCGGGTTCTGCACAGCTTAAAAACAGAAGTCAGACTGTAGCCCTCTCCAAGGAGACATTGATAACGAAAGGAGTGCTGCTACTGTTGCTACTGTTTGTGGTGGCCCTCTTAGACATGCTACAGGTAACCACTCTAACTAGCCATGCCCTCGACACTAAAGTGGTGCAAAGCAGTCAAAAATCCTCTTTCAATGCTGATTTTCTACAGAAAGATAACGCTACTATATTACAAATGGGCTGAAAAAAACAAGCAATTTAATGCAGAAAAATACCGAACCCTCCACTATCAACAAGCTTGTGCTAACATGCCGCAACAAAGATACATTGGGTCAAAAGTGGATAAACCTGGAATTGATATGAGCAGCAATAATTCATTTCATGTACATATCACCGCGATGGTGGCAATGTGCAGGCGAATGGCTGGCTGGATTCTGAAAATCTTTCACAAGGGACTGTGAAACTATGTTGGTTCTACGAAGAACACTTGTCCTCAGCTGTCTCGACTACAGCTGTCAATTATGGTTGCGGAACTCAAGACAGTTCAGCGGTGTGACACCAGAAAGATTGCATCAATGAAACAGCTGAGCGACACTGAAAGAATTACGACACTTCTTGGAGCGAAAATGGGAGAGATATGCAGTGATATACATATGAAACCTAAACAGGCTGGTACCAAACTTTTGCATCGCGAGTTATACCAGCCCCCAAATAGGACGTCACTTAACTGTTTCAAAGGTCCGACCAATCCCGTCTAGAATAAGGACCAGGTACTGCAACAGCTTGGGATTTAAAGGCACACAACTACTTAATATCTTACCAAAAACCTGAAAGGTTTGCACGGAGTGTGGGTAGATGCTTTCAAGAAGCACCTTGACCTTTTGTCTAAGATCCCAAATGCACGTACAACACAGAAAGAAACTCCAGGAAAGCACCAAAAGCCAAACATAGAAACGGCCATCGAAAAGGTGATGATACTGGCATTGCCCCAGCATGGCTGCAACCTTTCGGGCTGAAATACAAAAGTGTATATATATGATAGACTCTCCCGCCGAAGGCGATATACGAGCGTCCAGCTTTTGCTGAACGACTTGCACAAATGGTTTGTTTATAGTGAAGAAATGTTCGTGTCACACATTAGCTCCTTCCATCAAATCCACATTGTCTGAACAGGTGCACGGTGTACTACGCTTCAGGTGTCGAAGGGCAATGTGAGATTAAGTGTTTTGCTTAAGAACACAACGCACCCGCGGTCTAGAAATTGAAATCACTATTGCTAGATTTGACGTCCATCGTCCATGCTGGCATGGGTTGGACGCTTTGATCTGGGCTGGTAAGCTGAGGGGCTGTACCAGACTCCAGTCTGATTTGGCATGGCTTCTATGGCTGGATGCCCTTCCTAACACCAACCACTCCAAGAGTATAATGAGTGCACACGTGTGTATGTATATATATATATATATATATATATATATGCTTGTGCATATAAAAACGACCAGTAAGTGATCTGTCAATATGCTAGAAAAAGATCACTTAAAAAATTCTCAAAGAAAGATTCAGCGGAGCAAAAACAGGCGGTCGAGACCAGTGAAAATTATAAATACCTCAGTTATCTGTAGACTATATAGTATCAAAATCAACACTTTCCAATGAAAGTATCTATTTATCATCAGTACACATTACCGATATTATTATAACCGAACAGAATCCCGTGCTAGTTGTCTCCAACCAGTGAAAACGTGCACGTGATTCTATAGATTATAAAGAATAAGATTCAAAAGTCTTAGTTTTGGCGCGCTGAATCCGGAAATATCTCTGCAGAAAATAATTTCTGCTTTGAATTTACAAACTTTGAGAAATGTGATTATGGTTAATAAACTTAATAGGGTAAAAATTCGATATCAATTACTATCAATTTAATGTGCTAGTTTCCTGGTATATATATATATATACATATATATATATATATATATATAAATAATAATAATAATATTAGGGACAAAATCCAAAATTACAGGTAAAAAACTCAATTAAAATCAATTTATAAAAAATTAAAATTAAATTGAGCCTTATAGATAAAGTATATATAAA
>NC_068985.1:51703773-51726784 GCF_001194135.2 Octopus bimaculoides
AAAAAAAAAAAAAAAAAAAAAAAAAAAAAAAAAAAAGAATAAAGACCACCTAAAACAGAAAAACCCTTTCAAGGGCTCTTCAGTTCACTCCCAATTTTGTAACTGATCAGTTTGTTCCAGTCAATTTTGCTGCGGGTCACAGGAAGTTGTCGTCTGAGAGCTTTAAAGGTGGTGTCAGACATAGTTTGGTAGTTTTCAGATATGGCTTTCTGCAAAACAGGAGGAAAGAAAAACACTGATTAATATTACAACAAAAAATAATAATAATAATAATAAAATAGAAATTTTTTTTAAAAGTGTCACCAAGACTGGTGTACATCACAGGTTTTTGATTAAAAAAAAAATAAAATAAGAAACCATCATGTTAACTGAATCAATGATAAATGAATAACAATGTATGGGGAAAAATAGGTTTTGTTCTGAGACCCGAAGTTGTACTAAGTACTGTGGATGATTACTGAGGTATACTTTTGCACTTCAAGCAGAATCTTTTGATTATCAACCTGCATTATTGCTGATCAATTTGTGATAAGTATAATACAGTTCACAACTAGTGTTCCATGTTATTCCAGATCAGTGATAAACGAGGATAGATCTTATTTCTTTATTGCCCACAAGGGGCTAAACATAGAGGGAACAAACAAAGGGATTAAATCGATTCCATCGACCCCAGTGCATAACTGCTACTTAATTTATCGACCCCGAAAGGATGAAAGGCAAAGTCGACCTCGACGGAATTTTAACTCAGAATATAACGGCAGACGAAATACCGCTAAGCATTTCGCCTGGCATGCTAACATTTCTGCCAGCTCGCTGCTTTATGAGGATAGATCTATTAACCCTTTAGCATTTAATCCAGCCACATCCAGCCCAAATATTCTACTTGTATTGTGTTAAAACTGACCAGATCCAACCTTTCACACTTAACCTACAATGTCATTCTAAAAATATATAAACACACCATTGAAATCTTGAAGCTACAAGATAATGCATAATTAATTCAAAACAATGTGAATAAATAAGCAATACAATTGACAGAGATCTGAATGCTAATGGGTTAAACAACATCACCAGAAACAGCAGTTACAACAATGTAAACAATAACTGCTAGAGTAACAGTAACTGTAGTCGTACATAATGACCAATACTGACCAATTACAACAGGAGGGTAAACAATAACCAGCTGTAACAGGTGGTCAAGACACCCTGACTATCTTGTGGATGAAGACTGACTAACTGCATCATAATACAGAAGTGTTCAAAGTAGGATTCAATATATTGGTCATTATAATCCCAGAGCTTGGCTACAAGAACATCATTATAAGAGGCAATAATAACAGCAGCAGTAATAATAATTCCTTATATAAGTAAAAGGCTGCAAATTTTTACAAAGGGCATATAGACCTTAATACCTATCAGGTACCTTAAAATAAACCCTGACACAATGAAATGTAACCAGAGTAGGATTTGAACACAAGATGCAACTATATCCTTGCCACGCCATCTTTTGATTCTTCAAAGTGTGATGGTTATATGACATTTTCTCATTTCTTTACACAGTTTTTTTTCCATTTTTATGTAACTCTGCAATATCTTTTGAGCTGTGGTGATTGGATAGTAGAAGGCAGAAAGGGCAATGTTCCATAGTATGGTCCATCATTAGTAGCCTTTATCATCTTGACTTAACTAACCAATTCCTGTCTGGTATCAGTAGGAGCAAATACCAACAAGGAGATGGCAGTTGTCTGTGCTGATAGATCACTGGTTACATGAGACCTAACAACACATGTTCAACGCTGGATCGAGTTTCTTTCCTGGGATGATCTCTCCCAGACAGGACATGCAAACTCCAATTCTACAGTGGACATCCATAATGACACTAGTAATAACATCAACTACTACTTCAAAAGTATAAATACAAATGTAACAACACAGTACAATAAATAATAATTTCATATTTTGACACAAGGCCAGCAAGTTTGGAGGAGGAGTTAAGTCAGTTTACATAAACCCAAATGTTCAACTGGTACTTGCTTTATCAACTTCAGTGGAATTTTGAACTCAGAATATAAATATGGACGAAATCCCACTAAGCATTTTATCCTTCATGCTAACGAATCTGCCAGCTCATTGCCTTACTATAATAATATAGGTTTCAAATTTTGGCACTAATCCAGCAAGAATTTTTGAGGAAGCGTTAAATTGATTATATCGACCCCCAGTGTTTAACTGGTACTTATTTTATCAACCCCGAAAGGATCAAAAGCAAAGTCGACCTCAGCAAAATTTTGAACTCAGAATGTAAATACAGATGAAGTGCCACTAAGCTTCATGCTAATGATTCTGCTAGCTCACCACCTTACTCAGTATGATAATATTAAAAAGCAACATTGCGCACACATGCAGGTGTGTATGAAACTTACTTGATACTCATTCTCTGCCTCTGAAACCAGTTGTGTAAATTCCTTGGCCAATGCTTCTTCTTTCTGAAATAGAAAAAATAATATTTCTTTCAAAACCTAATAGTTGTATTTCATTATCATCATCATCATCGTTTAACGTCCGCTTTCCATGCTGGCATGGGTTGGACGATTTGACTGAGGACTGGTGAAACCGGATGGCAACACCAGGCTCCAATCTGATCTGGCAGAGTTTCTACAGCTGGATGCCCTTCCTAACGCCAACCACTCAAATTTGCTGCTTTAATATTTCATTAACCCTTTAGTATTTAAACCAGCCACAACTGGCCCCAATATTCTATGTCATCATTATCATCATCATCATCATCATCCTCGTTTAACGTCCACTTTCCGTGCTGGAATGTGTTGAATAGTTTGACATGGAACTGGCTAGCAGGGAGCTGTCCAGACTCCAATTGCTTGTGGCATGGTTTCTATAGTTGAGTGCCCTTCCTAACACCAACCACTTAACAGTGTGCTGGGTGCTAAAACTGACCAGATTCAACCTCTCACACCTCCCCTACAATGTCATTCTAAAAATATACAATCACATCATCAAAATCTTGAAGCTACAAGACAATGCAGAATTAATTCCAAAGAATGTGAATAAATAAGCAATATATTTCATTAAGAAACCTGAATGCAAATGGGCTGAACAAAATTAAATTATTTGGAGCACCTACAGCAAGAATACTAAATGTATGGATACACATTTAGTATTCATAGAGGCACAGAAGTGGCTGCATACTTCAGAAGTTTGCTTCCCAACTACATGGTTTCAAGTTCAGTCCCACTCTGTGGCACCTTGGGCAAGTGTCTTCTACTATAGTCTTAAATCTACTCAACAGACATTGGTGATCAGTGGCTTCAACATAAGAGCAAAATAGACCCAAAATAATCTGGAGAAGAAAGGTACAGAACATGAAAGATCCACCAATCATATGTAACCTATATATGATGGGGTGCTGAAAAGTTCCTGGCTTTGAGTAAAAGAAAATACAGGAGGGTCAGTCAATCATGATTTTATTAAACATATTCCCCTCTCAGATGCACACTTATTGCAGTGATCCTTCAGTTTTTCTAAGCCTTGCAAAAGAACTTGGAAGGTTGGGCCTCCAACCAGACCTTTCATGATACCCTTAGAGCCAGGAACTTTTCAACACCCCTCATAGAACCTTTATAAATAGGGTTAATTTAACTTTCTCTTTAGATTGATAAAAATGATGATCAACCTTAATCGATTTTCAAATCTTATTTTAAATTCTCATCAGAGGCATCTGCATCAATTTGATCAACAACAGAAGGCAAGGGCATCTAATCAGTTGTACATGTGGATGTACAAATTAAGTGTGAATGAACAACAAAGAACAAATGAGTTGAAAGAAAAACTGGGAGTATAAAGAACCAGATTCCATAGTGTGACTGGGTGGAGACTGCACTGACAGTCTCTTCTTAGTAATGCATACAAGTGCCAAGAGATTAAAGTGAAAGGGACCTGCAGAAGAGAAAAACTGAGGTATATATGGGAAGTGGTGGTGCAGGTGAATCTCAGAATGCAGGACATTACAAAGAAACTTAAAACAAAGAACTACAACAAATGGTAAGACATAGAATTGGAGAGAAGCCCTTTCAAATCCATAGAAATGTAAAGAAGCAGAGAGAAATTGTGACAAAAACAAACGAAAAAATATGTAACAAAAAAATATATACTTACGGTAACATTTAAAGTTAAGTTAACATCTTTGGAGCTAACAAGCTGTACATTACCATCTTCATAATAGTGGACCTGATAAAATTAAAAAAAAAAAAGAAATATTAAATAACTGCAAGTTGACAAAATCTTATATAAGTCATCACCAAAATCTTATGTAAGTTAACTGCCACAGTCCAGTAGCAGGTGAACTGTGATGTTATTTAGTGTTGAGAAGTTGAAAAAAAGAAAACTGGGGGGGGGGGGAGAACTAACGTAAATTATCAACAAGCCAACAAAGGTATCCCTCGATCAGTGGTTCTCAACTGGTGCCCATATAACCCTTGAGGTCTCATAAGATTTTGTTGTTAAAGCTTATGAGCAATGAACTAGTTACACTAAGTATTTTAACAAATTAGATCCCAGAGGCACATCCATTGATGATGGTAGCTTCTGTCACATTAGGTGGTAATGTCTTCACAATCAACCTTGTCCCATTGCATAATGTAGGAGGATCTAAACTTCTTAGAAGCATTACTGGGACTCCTACCTTCATAAAAAAATTATGTGGAGGAGTTCCAGGTAGCTCAAGAAAATTAAGGAACTCTGTTGGGTAATGGACAGCTTGATTTTCATCAAAGACTGAATCAACTGATTTGTTCTTATTAATGACTGTTGGAATATTATTCATTAATTCATGGTTAATCTTTGCTACTTTCTCATTTTTTAGAGCAAGAAATGCCCTTTCACACAACCATTTATGTGAATTATAATTATTACTAAAGTCTGGAAATATCCTGTCCTTCAAATCAGCTGGGGAATTCACCGTGACAGCAATATGAGCCAAACTGATAACATCATTCCCATCAAATGGTACTTTTCCATTTCCTAATTGGAGGAGCCAGGTTGGAAACTGTTTTGCACATTAGTCTCCATGTAATAAAGCTTGCACATTAGTATTGAAAGAGAATTTTAGTACTTTATTCCATAGGTGTGAAGACAATGCATGCTTTTATTTCATCAGATCTTGTTCGTCTCGGAATGACTGGTAATGTCTGTCACAAGTCTCCTGATAAAACTAATGTAACTCCTCCCACAGATTTGTTGTTGCCTCTGATGTCCTGTAAGGTCTTACCAAGAGCTTCCATTGCACCTCTATGTGACATGGTGCAATCATCCCAAATGATAATGATGCATTGGCACAACACTTTTGGTGAATCTGAATCTTTGCTTATGTTACAAATTAGACTGTCATTTGTGACCAGGTTTAGTGGTAATTTAAAAGCAGAATGAGCTGTTTGTCCGCCTCGGAGAATGGTGGCAGCAAAGCCAGACAATGGTATGGCAACTGCAATTCTTTTTTGTTATCTTCCCTTGGAGAGAAGCAATGTTACAAATGTTTTACCTGTGCCACCAGGAGCATCAAGAAAGAAAATTCCTCTGCTTTTTTCTGGTGATTGTGGAATGCTGCATGCACACACACACACACACACACATATATACATACAGTATCAAACATCAGATGAAATGGACGCATGTGTGTGTGTGTGAGAGAGAGAGAGAGAGAGCGAGAGAGAGAAAGAGAGAGCGATTGAGTGAAGGGGTGTGTTGTCATGTATAAGTACATACATAAATATGCATACATCTTTCTTGTATGTGTTTGTGTGTGAAAGAGAGAGTGCCACTTAGACATCACTTTCCCTCACACACACACACACACACACACACACACACACACACACAGAGAAAAAAGATGTATGCATGACAACACACTCGTTCACACACATAAATGTATACAAACGTACATACAAAAACGCATGTGCGACTGACTACAAATACATAGCTGAACATGGTGTGCAAAACGAAAATAAATTTTTTAATTTTTATGGAAATTAATGAAGTGTGCGAGTTCGGAATGAAATCAGAGAAAGAGAGAGAGAGAGAAGACATTGCAAAACAATGAGATAAACATGGAATGAAAAAGTTGAATAAATGAAAGCATGTTAAAAACTATCTTGCTCTGAATATTTAAACTTGTGAACTTCGTAAATATTTCTTTCAGTAATTTATGTTGTTCACAAATAGTGAACATTAAAATAGTGAGTGAGAGACTTCGCTGCTTTTACATCAATGCCAGAAGTTGACATTGAGAAACCTTTTCAAAAAAGTGAATCATGAATATAAAGCAATATTTTTTTATTTATAATAAAAAAAATTAAACGAAGACCCAATTATGTGTCTGAGGTCAAATTATTCATCACAAGTATGGAATTGAAGCCATTTTCATGTGAAAAGTGAATACACACACATCTCTATTTTATATATTAGATTAGATATAAGGAACTGTATAAAAAAAGGTGTTAAAATATTTTGTGTTGTAGAAATCTCACCAATTTATTGCACAGATTTTAACAACAAACTTTTATATGGACTCCAACTGAGAATTAAGGTTTTTAGACTCATAGATTAACAATGAGCAGACTTATCACAGATACTATTACTAATATATGCACTTTGACTCTTGATGAATATCACAAATTGTATCCCCACATCAACTTATTATCTGATGTCATAAGTTATAAACTATTTAGTTATGTAATAATGATTTCAAAAGTGAAAAATGAGAAACTGCTGTTCATTAACATCATTAATGTCCCCAGCATAGCCCCGCCAACCTCCACTACTACAATTCTTTATTAATCTGAGTTCTGCTAATTTTAAGAAAAAAGGTCTAGGCGCAAGGAGTGGCTGTGTGGTAAGTAGCTTGCTTACCAACCACATGGTTCCGGGTTCAGTCCCACTGTGTGGCACCTTGGGCAAGTGTCTTCTACTATGGCCTCGGGCCAACCAAAGCCTTGTGAGTGGATTTGTTAGATGGAAACTGAAAGAAGCCTGTCGTATATATGTATATGAATATATATATGTGTGTGTGTGTGTGTGTGTGTGTTTGTCCCCCCAACATCGCTTGACAACCGATGCTGGTGTGTTTACGCCTCCATAACTTAGCGGTTCGGCAAAAGTAACCGATAGAATAAGTACTAGGTTTCCAAAGAATAAGTCCTGGGGTCGATTTGCTCGACTAAAGGCGGTGCTCCAGCATGGCCGCAGTCAAATGACTGAAACAAGTAAAAGAGTAAAGAGTAAGAAGTATAACTACTTATATACAGGATACGACACAACCTCCCCAATCCGTCATTTTTGTTAAACATTTCAACAGTTATCACAGAGTGTACGCAGTCCAATTCACGATGTGTGGGGGGAAAAAAGCAGTAAAACATTATCTACATGAATACATTGTTACCACCTGTCTATGTCCACTAGCGCCACACCAATGACGAATTTTTTTCTGCCGCACGTTGTATATGCAAGCGCATTTTGTTCTTTTTATTATAACAAGTCGTCTTTGATTACCTCCCTTTAAACACTTGCTAAAGCAAGAATTACCTCCCTGTTCAACATCCAAAAATTCATAGTTGTTGCTTGCTTACCTGCACTTTGAGAAGACCTATCAAGTCAACTTTACCGCCATTCTCATTAAAGGTGACAGTCCACTGAGAGCGCCAGCGCCCATTCCTATAAAACATTAGAAATACAGATATTAATTACATTAGCATACGAATCGAAATACAAAGTAAACTATAAATTTGTTCAATATATATAGGCGTAGGAGTGGCTGTGTGGTAAGTAGCTTGCTAACGAACCACATGGTTCCGGGTTCAGTCCCACTGAGTGGCATCTTGGGCAAGCGTCTTCTGCTATAGCCTCGGGCCGATCAAAGCCTTGTGAGTGGATTTGGTAGACAGAAACTGAAAGAAACCCGTCGAATATATGTATATATATGTATGTGTTTGTGTGTCTGTGTTTGTCCCCCAAAGCGATGCTGGTGTGTTTACGTCCCTGTAACTTAGCAGTTCAGCCTAAGAGACCGATAGAATAAGTACTAGGCTTCCAAAGAATAAGTCCTGGGGTCGATTTGCTCGACTAAAGGCGGTGCTCCAGCATGGTCACAGTCAAAGAGTAAAGAGTAAAAGCATATAATATGAAATAATATTTAGAATACTATGAATTTTAAGAGCAAAGAAATACCAAATTCCTCCCTGATTAGTTACTGACCCTTTACAAAGGTTGAATAAAAGCTAGTGGAGCACTGTTCTTATATGAGACAGAACCACACTTATCTACACTATCATCAGTCAGTTTTACTCACCAGCACACTACACCACTGGTTCATTGCAATGTGATTCTAATAATGCAATGCAAAGAAACCTCTCCATCCAGCTCAGCCTACTTTTTACATTACTCACACTGTATCATTTATCAGACCCTGCAAGCTAAACATACATCAACCAATTTTTTCCAACTCAAACCACAAATCTAAGCAATTCTGTTATTGCCCATTGGCTTTTCCTACATGCTCAAATCAATCTCATTTAGCCTGGAAGAGCTTTCATAATTTATGGGCACTGTCTCTCCTATCTTTTAAAAACATGTGTATGCTTAAAAACTATTACTAGCTTATAGGCACAAGTGTGACTTTGTGGTTCAGAAGTCAGCTTCCCAATCATTTGCTTTGTGAAAAGCTGATAAAACCAAAATTAATAACATGTAAATACTGTGTTTAAAAACGTGTGTCTGAGTTCAAGTACTCATGTCTAGAGATCGCATGATGGTTGTAAATGAGTAGCACTGACATACAAGCAAGGTTGTTTGTTTTCAGTTTTCTGTGAAAAACATTATCTGGTCATGGGGAAATATAACCTTGCTGGGAAACAGGCAAAGGTTGGAGACAGGAAGAGTATCTGGCCATAGAAAATATACAATAAACTCTGTCCATCCCATGCAAGCATGGAAAATTAACATTAGAATAATGATTAGTTGCCAACTCAAAAAGCATTCATCAGGACTTAAAAATCCAGTATGATTTTTCAACTTTTGTCAGATTTCTTTTAAAATAAGGCCTTCTTGATCTTGTTGCAGACTGCAGAAATTGGGCTGACAATTTTGTAAATTATACACGGATATCATACCAATACATGATGTGGATATACAATTTATTAACTGAATTACTGATACTTTGCACTAGGTATTTTTTGAGTTGAGCACATTGAAAGTACTTTAACCCATTTTATACCAATCAACCAGAGACTGCTTCTGGTTTTTTGGTACAAAAAACCCCCCACCTATTTTAAAGTGTTTATATTTAATTTAAAACTCAATCCTAGCTTAATGAAATAGCTAAAAAAATTAATGTGGGTGTGGTTCAGAAGTTCATTTTGCAACCATGCAGTTTTAAATTCAATCCCAATGCAAGGCGTATTGTGTAAGCAAGCATTTTCTGATAGCCTTCGGTTAGATAATGCATGAGAGAAATTGGATAAACAAAAATTATACAGAAGCCTATCATGTGTGTGTGTGTGTGTGTGTGTGTGTGTGAGAGAGAGAGAGAGAGGCTTCTGTATAATTACCATTTAACAAATTATACACAGTCACAGGCATGGCTGTGTGATTAAGAAGCTTCCTTCCTAACCATGTCTTGGGTTTAGTCCCACTGCATGGTGCTTTGAGCAAATATCTTCTACTAAAACCTTGAAGCAGCTAAAGTCTTGTGAGTGAATTTGGTAGACAGAAACTGAAAGCCATCACGTGTGTGTGTGTGTGTGTGTGTGTGTGTGTGTGTGTGTGTGTGTGTGTGTGTGTGTGTGTGTGTGTGTGTGTGTGTGTGTGATGGCTATAAGCAAGCATCACTGCCACTATACAAGTGATGTTATTTGTTTCTAGTCTTCTATGAAAAAAACATGCCTGGAGACAGGACAGGAAGGACATCCACTCATAGAAAATGCACCTCAACAAACTCTGCCTGACCTGTGCAAGCATGGAATAGTGATGATAACGATGAGTGTGAGTGTGTGTGTGACTGTGTTTATATTCATTTGTTTATGTCCAGTAACTTAGTGGATCAACAAATATATCGATAAAGTACTAGACTTGGAAATAACTTAAGAATAATATGATCACCTGTTGAAGGTAGTGTAGTCCAACATGGTTGCAATCCAATGATTGAAACCAATAAAGAAGGGATTTCACTAAGTCTGATTCTTTTTAGTGTATTTCATTGGGAAATATCACAAAAGACTCCACACATACACACACACACATATAAGTGGGAATGGATTTGTTCAGTGAGCAACAAATTTACTGTTCAGATTGTGGCTTTTATTAGGAATAACCACATTAAGCTCACATTGTTACGTGACCCCAATGGATTCCTTTTCGTCTGAGAAGTGTTATAACAAAATATAAAGAGCACACCAATAATGAAATAAAGGAAAAAAAAAGCATAGGCATGAACTTGATACTCTGTTATTACATTTGTTTCAGTATTCAACAATTAATGATATCACATAAGTTGTATCTAATGGATTGCATTTCAAGTGTGGCATCGTTAATTACCAAATACTGAAACAGATGCTATAAGGAATACATGTTCATTCTCTCACTATATATATATATATATATATATATATATATATATATATATATATATATATATATGAGCTAAAAGGTATTAGTGCTACTCATCTGTGCTTGAACAGAGAGCCTTTAAACAAGTTACAATGACTGCTATTTCTAAATGAAGCCAAACCAATATTTAATGCAAGACAAACTGTCTGAAAATGTAGGACCTTCCAACAGGATGTTTAAAAATAAGAAAGAAGGTTTATTCAGTAAATAAAGTGAATAAACATTACTAATTACTGATTAAACAATTATAATCACCATCCTCACTAACATTGTTATTGTTATTATTATTATTATTATTATTATTATTATTATTATTATTATATCTAGTTGTGTCCATTGCATTCTAAGACCAAATCCAACCATGGCTGATTTTATCATTATCGTTGTGAAATAAGTACCAGTCAAGTACTACAATCAATAATCAACTAACACTTACCCAAATTTAGTGGCTACATTAGAAGCTATTATTATAATTATTATTAAGGTGACAGCAAGCAGGCGGAATCAAATTGTTACTGTGCCGGAACAAAATGCTCAAATGGCATTCCTAGCAGCTCTTTATTATATTCTGAGTTGAAATTCCACCAAAGTCAACTTTGTTTCTCATCCTTTCAGTGAAAATAAAACAAAGTACCAGTTGATCACAGCAGCTGATGTACTTGACTAGACCACCCCTCCCTTCCCACTAAATTTCAAATTTTGTGCCTATAATGGATAGAATCCTCAACATCATCATCATCATTCAGTTGTTTTATTTTTGTGTACTTTCACTGCAATGCCCAGCGTAGCTCTGTGTGCTTTGGGTATGTGCTGTGGTTTATTTTGAACTGTTACTTTTTCTATATTGAAAGTGCTCAACATAAGATGTATGTGATGCCTAGCAGTGCTATTTTCTGTATATTATACATATTTCTAAGTCCCGAGATTTTGGTAACGTATTTGTCAATTTTTTCATTATACCTAAAGCACCTATTATGGAGACTATTCTCAGGTCTTACATTCAGGTTATTTCTGTTTATCATAATTTCATTGCTGACAGGGGATTGACAGAATTGTTAGAGTATCAGACACATGCTTTTTCATGTTTCTTCAGCCATTTTATATTCTGAGTTCAAATCCTGCTGAGATCAACTCTGCCTTTGATGGGCTAATAAATTACAGTACCAGTCAAATACTGGGCTTATAGTACTAACTCCTCCCCCATAAAACTGCTGACCTTGTACCACAATCAGAAATTATCATTATTATTATTAGCAGAATCATCAGTACGCCAGGCAAAAAACACTTAGTGGCATTTCATCTGTCTTTATATTCTGAGTTCAAATTCTGCCGAGGTCAACTTTGTTTTCATCCTTTCAGGGTCAATAAAATAAGTACCAGTTGAGCACTGGGGGTTGATGTAATCAACTAAACCTCTCCCCCAAAACTGCTGGCTTTGTGCCAAAATTTGAAACCATTATTAGCAGTAGTAGCAGCAGTCAACCATGTGGTTTCAGGTTCAACCCCACTGTGTGGTACCTTGGGCAAGTGACTTTTATAGCCCCAGGCCAGCCAAAGCCTTGTGAATGGATTTGATAGACAGAAACTGAAAGAAGCCCAATGTGTGTGTGTGTGTGTGTGTGTGTGTACTCTGGTCTTGATATCATAGGACAGTTGTGAACAAGCATCACTGTTGCATAAGTGATGTTTGTTTCTATTCTTCAATGAAAAATATGCCAGGCTATGGGGAAATATTACCTTGCTTGGTAACATGAAAATTGGCAAACGGAAGGGAATGCAGCTCAGTAAATTCTGTCTGTTTCATGTAAGCATGGAACAGTGGACATTAAAGTGATGATTGTTAAAGTGGAATTGCAGAAATAGCAGCATGATTAAGTCCTAAGAGTATTTGGATCCATTCCATTATGTTCTAAGTTGGAATCTTGGTAACGTCAACGCTCCATCTATTTGGCCCTCAATAACAGCAATGACTTCTATGAGCCAATGCAAGAATATGTGAATGGTTACTTTAACTGACAGAAATAGTAACCAAGTTTCACTCTAGGTCTGCACAATGGCAAATGATTTGAGATTAAATAACAGTTTCTCACATAAGCTGAAGGTCACAAATTTGGAAGTGTGTGTGTGGAGTTTACTCCAGTATATTACTGGTATTTGTTTTATCTGCCCTGAAAGGAATTTAAACTATAGTGCCGTACCTAAAAAATGCAGTGCATTTTGCTCAATGCTCTACTAATTTTGCCATCCACCATACTAGTAAGTACACATTAGCATTCAGATTACTGTCACGTGTAATGCTTATTATTCTTTTATTTCTTTCAGTCATTCGACTGTGGCCATGCTGGGGCACCACCTTGAAGGGTTTTAGTCGAAGAAATCTATAGAAGACACTTGCTCAAGATGCCATGCTGTGGGACTGACCAAGAATCATGTGGTTGGGAAGCAAGCTTATTTCTTTATTGCCCACAAGGAGCTAAACATAGAGGGGACAAACAAGGACAGACAAAGGGATTAAGTCGATTACATCGACCCCAGTTTGTAACTGGTACTTAATTTATTGATCCCGAAAGGATGAAAGGCAAAGCCGACTTCGGCAGAATTTGAACTCAGAACATAACAGCAGACGAACTACCGCTAAGCATTTCGCCCAGCGTGCTAATGTTTCTGCCAGCTCGCCGCCTTACACAACCATGCCTGCACCTAAAAGTTCACATTGTTTCATAGATCTGATATTTCAGTTATGTGATAGCTTATTTTTAAAGTGACATTGTAAAGATAGATGCAAGAGGCGAAATCTGATTGTTTTGAACACAAAACACAATACTTGGGCTTGATATGGCCAGGTTCACAATATCACAGAATCAACCAGACCATCAGATGCTGTTATTCACCGATGATCCAATGAGCTTCTAGCTTTGCCTTGATCATGCAATTCTTTTCCATCTTGACCCAAATCATGTTTGACCAAATCATCCTCCCATTGTCATGGAGACCTTCCAAGTGGCCATTTTCGATCTCTTGGACACCACTCAGCCAGTATAAACGTTAAAATGTTAAAAAAATTAAAATGAAAGAAAAAAGAAAAAAAAAAACTAAAGCCTTGTGAGTGAATTTGGTAGACGGAAACTGAAAGAAGCCCGTTGTATATATGTAATATATATATATATATATATATATATATATGTATGTGTGTTTGTCCCCCCCACCATCGCTTGACATCCGATGGTGGTGTGTTTATGTCCCCGTAACTTAGTGGTTCGGCAAAAGAGACCGATAGAATAAGTACCAGGCTTCCAAATAATAAGTCCTGGGGTCGATTTGCTTGACTAAAGGCGGTGCTCCAGCATGGCCGCAGTCAAATGACTGAAACAAGTAAAAGAGTAAAAGAGTAAATAAAAACTTACCAAAAGTTCTTGGGTTGGAATTGATGGCTTTCCACACAAGCAATGATGGTGATATTGCCATCAGTGTGGCTACCATAGACAGAAGTGACGCCATATTTGTAGTGGTTATGTACATAGGGAGTAAATGAAGATTCTATAGCAGAACGCCACGGTTCAGCTACCTTATCAATTTCAGCAGGTTGGAAGTCACTGGCTTCTTTCCGCAAATGGTCATATCTGATAGCAAACACAAATGAAAATAAATTTCATTTAAAAAAAAAAAATGGAATCAAATTTTCACAGCTCAAAAATAAAGAAAAATAGTAAAACAAGCTGAAACAAAAAGTGTTAATTTATAAATTTTCATTTTAATACATAAGGTGTAAGCGTGATTGTATGGTTGAAAAATTTGTTTCCGACCATGTGGACAGGTGTCTTTTATTAAAGCCCAGGCACAGCCAAAGCCAGGTGAATGGATTTGGTAGATTGAAACTGAAAGAAGCCCATTGTGTGTGTTTGCATGTACACTTGTCTTGAATCGATGTAATGGTTGTAGACGAACATCACCATCAAATAAGCAATGTAGTCTAGTTTCTAGTCTTCCAAAAAAACAAAACATATCAGGCCCAAAGAGTAAATATATTCTTATTTGGAAACAAGTGACAAGAAGAGCATCTGGCTACAGAAAAAAAAAACGTATCTCAATAAATTTCTTCAAACCCATTCATGAGAAGAAAAGTGCACATTAAATGGTGATGCTGACAATGAATACAGAGAACTCACAAACTGTGGATGGAGACAATTTCAACCTTGATATTTGATAATCATTACACTATATCAACATTAGAATGAGATTATCTGAAGGCAGCAATAGAAGAAAGATCAGATTTTGTTTGTAGAGAATGTGAGTCCTCTATATGCATCATCATCACCACTTAATGTTTTCTTTTCCATACTTGCGTGTGTCATGCAGAATTTGTTGAGGCAGATTTTTTTTTACAACTGAATGTTCTTCCTGTCACCACCCAAGCAGTTTCCAAGCAACATAACATTTCACCATGAACAACAAGAAACAAACAAACATCATCTGTATGATGGTGATGCTCATTTACAACCATCACAAGACATAGGTAAATACACACAACTACATACACACAAGCTTCTTTCAGTTTCTGCCAACCAAATCCACTCACAAAGCTTTGGTTGGCCCATACTATAGATGAGGGCACACTTGCCCAAGTTGCTATGCAACCCAAGACCACACAGTTGTGAAGCAAGCTTCTTAACCACATAGCTACTGATGAGAATTTTGTATTATTAATTTCTATTATCAAAAAAATACTGAATGCTAAACTCAGAAAAATGACAGGGTAAAACTTCAGGTTTGAATCCAATAGATAAATTCTACTACACATGTGTGATGTGCATATAAAGGATCTTCAGACATTAGGCATCACTGAGAAAATGACAAAGGACTGGGAGATGTACCGTTCTTGATAAGATATGTCAAGCTAAGTAAAATCACTATCTTCCACACATACAGTCTTGTTCTTTCAGGTGCCAGTGCTACTTAAAAAGCACCCATGTCAGTGACATATAAAAAGCAGCCAGCACACTTAAGTGGTTGGCGGTTAAGAAGGGCAGCCAGCCATAGAAACCATGCCACGACTGACGGTTGGAGTCCAGACAGCACCCTGCTAGCCAGCTCCATGTCAAACTGTCCAACCCATGCTAGCATGGAGACCAGATGTTAAGTGGTGGTGATTATCACACACACACTGAATGCACCTTTTCTCTTATTTCTACACAAAAATCGTGAAGGCGCAATGGGCCAGTGGTTAAGGCAGCGAACTCGCAGTCATAGGATCGCGGTTTCGATTCCCAGACCGGGCATTGTGAGTGTTTATTGAGCGAAAACACCTAAAGCTCTACGAGGCTCTGGCAGGGGATGGTGGCGAACCCCGCTGTACTCTTTCACCACAACTTTCTCTCACTCTTACTCTGTTTCTCTTGTGCCTGTAATTCAAAGGGCTAGCCTTGTCACACTGTGTCACGCTGAATATCCCCGAGAACTACGTTAAGGGTACATGTGTCTGTGGAGTGCTCAGCCACTTGCATGTTAATTTCACGAGCAGTCTGTTCCGTTGATCGGATCAACTGGAACCCTCGACTTCGTAAGCATCGGAGTGCCAACAACAACAACACAAAAATCATATATTTTTGAAGTCCTGAAAACCATAAGATGTACACTTACTTAAAGGTGGTCTTTGTTCGAGGATCCAAAAATCTTCCTGCACCCAAGTCACCATATTCAGTAATCAAAACCTAAATAAAAAGAGAAAAAAAATTTCATTTGCAAAAGTAGAAAAAGAAGAAAAAAAAAAAAAGTCAGTATATTCAATAGAGACTTGGTATGTAGCAAAAGTCTACTCAAATATGAACCCCCATTACCATTGTTTTAATGCCTACATTTCCTTGCTTGCGGGAGTTAGACAGAATTGACGGAAGTAGATTTTCTATGACCAGTTGCCTTTCTTGTTGCCAAAGCAGGGTAACATTCCCTCATGCCTGGGCATATTTTCATAGAATACTGGAAATGATTGACATTGCATGTATATCGGTGACACTTATTTACAACTGTCATGTGATGGCAAGAGAAGAAGACAAACATACACACATAAACATACACTTCATCTTTATGGTTCTGAAGAAGCTGTAGGATGTTGCACATATACTGAACTGTAAGCTAATGATGTTGATTACATTATTCTTGTACACTTGTCATTCATTAATTTATAATATGACAGAGAGAAAATGGAATTCACAAGACAATTTATTTAGAACCACTACAATCATTTTGACCTGTCATGCACAGGTGAGATGCTGAACAAACAGTTGTGATACACTCTAAGACAAGATGCATTTTCTCAGGTGACTTTTCAAAAAGTATCTCGTTTTTATGTCATTTTGCTTAATTCTGTAAAAATTGATTTTGGTAATTGTAATGTACTATGCATCTCCATAAGGAACTAAGAGATGATGAAGAAGAATTCTCATGCATGCAATAACATTATACAAGGAAAAAGAATGAGGAATCAAAAATTCATATATATATATATATATATATATATATATAATAGGCTCCTTTCAGTTTCTATCTAGCAGATCCACTCACAAGGCTTCGGTCAGCCCAAGGTGCCATGTGATGGGACTGAACCCAAAACTATGTGATTGGGAAGCAGACTTCTTAACCACACAGCCACACCTATGTCTATAACCAAATAAAATTAAATGGTAAATAAATATTTTAAAAAAGAAACGAAAACAATATATATACGAAGCAACACTTGTATTAAAATCCTATTCCTGAAGTCACAACAGCCCTCTCCCATTAAATTCTTGTTGCTCCAAAAGAGTCATTTAAAAGTTTAACCTTTCTCAATTCTGAAGAAATTTAAACAAATAATAATAATAATAATGATTTAGCAGTGAAGACTGATATGTGCATTGCAAAAGATACCAAAGCCAGCTGAAAATACCAAGAGATAAAAATTTACAAATATTTATTTTAACTTGGAACAGTTATCTATTATTAGTTTTTCTTTTATCTTTTTTTAAATTTATCTTTCTTTAGATTTGAGAAAGGTTAATGTTTCAAATATCAGTTAGATACAAAGTACTGAATTAGCCATACCATGAGAGGAGAGTTTAACCCTTTTGTTGCCATATTTCTTTGAAAATAATGAAAAATTTATCAAAAATAACTTTGCCCTTATTAAGCTAAGTGGTTAAATGAACATGAAATTTTGATGGAAAGAATTTAAATTATTTTAAAACGGAGTTTATATCATGGAACCAAAGTCAGTCTTGGACAGCTTGGTGATGATGATGATGATGATGTCCTCTCCTGTCGTAATTGACAGAGGGGTGTTGCACAACTCTTTACTGAACAACAAGTACAGACGACTTGTTTATACTATGGTTAGTTTATACTGATTGGATGTTTGAGCGGTACATTAGCTCACTCACTCCATCAAATCAACATTGGCTATACAAGTGCATAATGTGCCACACACCAGATGTCGAAGTGATAGCAGAGCAATATGAATCAAAATGTTTGGTTTTGTTCAAGAGCACAATGCACCACTCGGGCCAGGAATTAAAACCGTTTTCATTTCTACTTCTTTTTTTTTTTTACCATTGCAAGTGCAACGCTCTAACTATTAAGCCACTGGAGGGTTGGTATCAAAAAAGTTAATGGATTGATTGAATTCCAGAGTCCACTGACAATTACAATATCTGAGACAGAAACTAATAACTCACTTGTTCTTCACTGCCTTCTATCCGGCAAGGAGTGAACTGGTCTTTGTTGTATTTAGCAAACGCCCTGAAATTAAGAGAGAGAGAGTGAGAGATTAAACAAAGTGGTAATAACATTAATACAAATCACAGTGCTACAAGAAAATGGAGTTGGGGTTGAGTGCTGACTCTAGGGATCTCTGTGCTTTGGAAGGAATAACAAGTGAGCTTAACAACACTAGTAGAAGTAGCAGTGACAATGATAATCCTATTTTTTACTGGTTTCTTTCATTGAACTGCAGCCACACTGAGCTCCATTAAAGGGCTCAGTCAAACAAATCAACCACTGGTACTTATCCAATTAGTCTCTTTCACTGAACAGCTAAGTTACAGGAACATAAACAAACCAACACCAGCTGTCAAGAGGTGGGGAGGGGGAACACACACACATATAAATACACACATCAGAATTTCAATCTACCAAAGTCATTCACAAAGCATATGTCCCTAAAGCCATAGTAGGTGTTACACAGTGGAACTGAACCCAAAGCTACATGGTTGCAAAGTGAGCTTCTTAATCACATAGCCATTCCTACTTTTTTATCCTTACTCAGGAAGAGAGGCAGCATCTCTAAGATTGGCAGGAAGGAGAACAATATCTGCAAACTGGGGGCGTGGCCAAACCACTTGCAAATGATCAGTATTAAAAACACTAAAGATGGTGTGAAATCATGTGACAGATTAACTATCACTTAAGCAGACCATGTCAGGATTTGAACTCAGAATGCAAAGAATCAGAACAAATATCACAAAACATTCTTCACCCCTTCCAATCCACTATCCTGAATGGGTAGGCAAGCTGACTTGGGCAGGTTTTAAACTCAAGCACATACAGTTGGAACAAACAAAATGCTGTTAACCAATGTTTTAACAATTTGCTGCCTAACAGGGAACACAGGAATCATCTATAAACGGAACAATTCAACAAAAAACAAAATGGAAATAGTGGGATAAGAAAACAACATTAAAGAAAAAAAACTTAATGGTCATTTGTCGGTCGTGCTGCTTTCACAGATTCCCATAACTCTACATTGCCATCCAATTCCATTTGCATGAATTTGAATCGGGAGCTTGAGTCATAATAAATCTTTCATTTGCTGATTACACAACCAAGGACACCACCCCTATGGATGCATTGTAGTTACTTTCTAGATAGAGCTTGATCCTGACTGTTGATCTTCTAAGATTCCTCCGTTCAGCATCAATGTGAGAAGCACTGGTGGCTCAGTTGAGCTCTTCCGCTACCTCTTCACAATCCACCATGCGGCAACCCCATGACTTTGCCATATCCCTGGCAGGGTGGCTGAACAGGTGTTATATCTTGCCAAAGGTCAACCCGTAACTATGCTGGACACAGCTGTCACTCTGAGGTATTTTCAATATTGGAACCACTCCATATATCACACAACAGTGAACTTAATGCTCCTTGTCTAACTGACATCTGTGGTCCTGCTCTTTGTCCGATTAACATCTGATAAAATCCCATACAAAAATCCATATGCACCATGTACTGTTATTTTTCTTCATCAGTTCTGGCATTTGGTCCCTACAGACTGAAAGTCTCTATCATTTGCAGATGTTCACCACATTGGCCAACTATAGTTACAACACTTTTAATTATGCTATGTGAAATTGTTATCATCAGTAATACCCACCATCTCTGCAGGTTTTTAATATAAACATGCTTTCTGCACATCTTCATGTGTACTGCTATTGGTAGCACTATCTACACTTGGGCTTGTAGAGGAAACATGGTAGGTAACTAAGGATGTAACTGCAGGTTACCAATGTAGACCCCCAACCCCATTGATCAGGACTCACCATCATTGCCGATTTAACAATCTGGTGTTTGCAATTGAAGCAGTATTAAATTAAAATAGTCACCTATGTATCATAATGTATATACACAGTTGACAGGCAAGTTACTGCAGTTTATATCAGAGATAAAATATTTTATGGATATACTGTGTTTAAAAACAATATATACAAGGTTGGGCTGAAAGGTTCATAGGCTTACTATGAAGGAGTGATGCTAGAGCTGTGAAGTTTTGAATGCATTCATTTCAACTGCATTGTTTCTTTCCAAGTCAGCTGACATCTAATGGTTCAAAAGACTTCAAGAGTAACTAAGCAACAACAGCTGATATGACATCATAATCACTGCAATACTGGTTTCCAGCTGAGTGTTTTTTTCAAGTTAGGAAACAGATGAAAGTCAGACCATGCCAAATCAGGAGAATGGGGAAGGTGCTAAAGCCTCAGTCATGCACAGCAGCCACTGAAACCAAAGATGTGTGCTGGAACATTATCCAGATGAAACAAGACTGCTTTTATCAATCTTCCTGGGTGTTTGGTCTTGGTAGCTTTTTGAAACTGCCTCAGCAAGTTGGCATAGTACTTTCCATCGATGGAGTGGTCCTTTTGAAGAGAGTCAATAAACACAATGCCTTTTACATCTCAAAACATGCAGGCCATCACCTTCCTTGCAGATGAAAAAACCTTGACCTACTTTGGAGCAGATGAGGAGAGATGTTACCATTGCATGGACTGTGTCTCTGTCTCTAGCTCAAAGTGATGAAGCCAAGACTCATCCTGGCTTAGGAAATGTTCAAGGAAACCAGCTGGATCTGCCTGAAACAATGTCAGACTTTCTTCTGATGTGATCTGCTTGGTGCGCTTTTGATCAAATGTCAGAAGACACGGGACTCACTGAGGTCTGGACATCCTGCAACTACCAACACATATTTGTCACTGTTCAGCCCCACAATCAAGTCTTAATCAAGCAGATCTAATCTTAACCATACTGTCAACATCATTTAATGTCCACATTCCATGCTGGCATGAGTTGGATGGTTTGATTGGATCTGAAGGGTCGAAGGACTGCATCAGGCTCCGCTATCTATTTTGGAATGGTTTCTATGGCTGACTGCACTTCCTAATGCCAACCACTGTACAATGTGTACAGAGTGCTTTCTTTAAAGTGCCAGCACCAGTGAGGTTACCATGCAGCTTGCAAAACTACAAATTCTAAAACAGTTGGCTTTATGCAAAGAGATGAGACAAAGTATGACAGACACGACCAGAGCAGAAAAGGTTTCTGGGCCACATGGTTACTCATATTTTAGAAGAGAAGGTGAGGAAGTGATCAAAGTATCCTTCCTTCCTTTTAAAATGGTAGAGTCATATGAGGGAGATTTAGCTGCTATTTCAAATAGGCTGAGTGAATACATACAAGCTTCCCTTAATGGCTTCAGCTGGTGTGCAGCCAACACACAAAAAAAAGCTGAGTTTACTTCAGTGCTACTTTGACAAGACATAGGAAATCTCCCCATACCATCCCCACCACTAATTAAGCAGATACAACAAAGGACTAGAGGCTTCCAACACATCTACTGAACAGTGTGAACTAAATCTTGGTAAACGGTGATATTTTAGCCACTACTAGACAGGAACCAATACTCGGATGTCAGCAAAATGGGAGACTACAAAATTTGACCTTTATCATTTAGGTGAGAGAGAAAGAAATATAAAAGCTAGCAGACATGTAGATTAAATGAATAACTAATAGCGAAACATAAACAGGCACACTGTACATAGAACTACTCTAAAGTACACCACTGTATTCCTCCATTATCATACACTGCAGTCTGATGTCACATGTAGTGTAGAGGATAGTAATTGATTCCTCTTTCATCTCAGACAGAGAGATGACATGATTTCACCTAAGGTAGTAGGTGTTTGAATGGGAGTTATAGCAGAGTGGGAGGAGGAAAAGATGCTCTGAGAGAAAGAATGGGCATTTGTCTGTAATAACTTACCCAGAAGCTCCTGTCCGAAGTAACTGGTCCTCATTCAGTAATATACGAACGTCTGTAGGTATAAAAAAAGAGATTCATAGCAATAGAGAGAGAGAGAGAGAGAGAGATATAAAAGGGTAAAAGAAAAAGTTAAAAGAGGAATGGAAAGGAAATGAAAAAGAGAGAGAGAGAGAGAGAGAGGGGGAGAGAGAGAGTGAGAGAGAGAGAAAGAGAGAGCATTTAATAACAGCCAATATACATAAGAGAAATAATGATTCAGCTTTGAACTGTCTTACCTCTTTTCTCGTACATATACCAATGTCAATAGTTGTTTGATAGTAACTATCACAAAGTCAACATTTAAACGGTGACCACTTCCTTTTGTCTTGTTTTTTTTTTATGTAGGGCATCTTGTACTAACAATTCAAAGTTTGAACAGCTAAACAAGGCCTTTTGCTAGTTTAACAAGGATACATACATACCTACCTACATATATACATATATATATATATATGCATGTATGTATGCATGCAGTGGTGGAGTAGTTACTACTAATGAGCTTTAATTTTAAACCAAACTAGTCTAGTATGGTGATCTCGCTCACTGTGGAGCAGTTATCTCTCCTGGCACAGACGTGCTTCTTGCGGCTAAGGATTTTTAACTTATTTCTAGCAATGTAGGCGCTACCCTGCACCGTCAGTCACAATTAGTGACAATTGAATTTTTCTTTTTGGTTTTATATTATGTATAGCTGCCTTCATTATTCTATATATATATATATATATATATATATATATATAT
>NC_068985.1:51726974-51734227 GCF_001194135.2 Octopus bimaculoides
TATATATATATATATATATATATATATTCTATATATATATATTTATATATAAAGATAGTGATGAACTGACAAAAAGAGTACAGTGAACTTGCCTTGGGGAGTAGCAAATCCAATGTTTCAAGTTGAGTCCATCTTCAGAAAAAAGTTGACAGACAGGAGTGAAATTAAAGAGGCTGCAGATTTATATCCTCCCATCAACTTTCCCCTGAAGAAGGGCTTTGTCCAAAACACTGATTTCCCCCATTTGCTGTGGGGAGGTTATTCACTCCCTACAACAAGTTCACTTTTCTTGCCAATTTTACTAAATAATATAGGTCTCTTTAGACTCAGTCTTATGTATAAAGAGACTTGATACTAAAGCACATTCTAACAATATATTCACACATTAAATCATGACTCAACAGCAACACTACTAACCACAATAAATCCCAACATGCAAGAATATACCTAAATCCTGCAACCATGCTCTGTCTATCACATCATACTTAATTCACAGAAAAAAAAAAAAACAGATTTCCACACTATGGACCACTGAAAATATTTGGAATTCCACTCAAAATCTTGAGTGTTAAACTACCCCTTTCACAGTATGTTCAGGCCATCACAACATAAAACATACAAACATTCAGATGTCTGCACTATGTCGTATACATCATGCTTGGACTGCTTCATAGAAGCATGTACAGATTGCAGCACAACACCACATACATGTATTCATGTCAAAATATATCATACTTAACAGACAACTATATCGCACTATATCCTTATATTACATGCTCAAACTATCATGCTATATCCTCAGAGCTGTGTGACACTCTCTCATCACAAACAAATCACATGATTGAAAAAGTGCACAAATACAAAGCAAGCAAACAACAGAAAAATAATGAAAATAAACACAGCAATGAAAGAAAGTGAATCTAAGTTTTTGGGTGTTATCATTAATCAAAAAGAAGGAATAAGAGAAGCAAGAGAAAAAGAAAAATATAGAATACTAAATTTTTGCATTTTTACTCTAAGAGTGCCATATATACAGATGTTGTAAAATATGGTAACATTTTTTTCTTTTCACCTTGTCTCTCATTCTTTTTCTTGAGGTATCACATGAAACACTGCTTCTTCAATTGATGTGTTTATTTTCACTGTGCACTTCCTTCATTGCTGCTTTTGCACTTTACATTTTTCAGCCATGTGGTTTTGCTTGTTTGAACCCATATATCATTTGTTTGTCTTCTTGTCTCACAATCTTTATTTTGTGTGTGTGATTTTTATTCCTTACAGCTACACAGAACAAATTGCTGCTAACTCACAGATTTACTACAATATATATATCATCATCACTGTTTAAATGTCCGCTTTCCATGCTGGCATGGGTTGGACGATTTGACTGAGGACTGGCAAACCAGATGGCTGCACCAGGCTCCAATCTGATCTGGCAGAGTTTCTACAGCTGGATGCCCTTCCTAACGCCAACCACTCAGAGAGTGTAGTGGGTGCTTTTATGTGCCACCGGCACAAGGGCCAGTTAGGCAGTACTGGCAACAGCCACGCTCAAATTGTGTTTTTTACATGCTACTGCACAGGAGCCAGTCCAGGGGCACCGGTAACGACCTCGCTTGAATGTTTTTCATGTGCCAGTAAGGCGACGCTGGTAACGATCATGCTCGAATGGTGCTTTCTACATGCCACCAGCACAGAAGCCAGTCATCGAATTTGATATATATAATGCAAAATGGCTGTGCCCCAACAAGTAACTGGTAAAAGAGTTTATAAAACTGGAGAAGAAGACATTAAAGAAAGAAAAATGACTTTCACACAAATTTCTAGAGTATGCAAAACTTTGAAGTCAAATCTTTCGAGGATAAGCTGCTGGACTATTTCAAGTAAACTTCACTCAGAAAAAGTTAAGTACATATTTTCCCTCAAAAATATATGGAAAGTGAGAAATGTAAAAATTCAAGTAACAAGTCCAAAAATAACAATGATAGCAAAAACCCATTAAATAGAATGGGGTAGGAGTACAGACAGGGCAAAATGGAATATGGAATCAATGCTGTGAACAGGTTATGCGTAGTTGAAGGAAAGAAAGAAAGAATTGAAGAAAAATATTTAACATACCATTGAAAACTTCATTGAACTCTCCAGGAGGAGCATGTATGATGAAATTTGATATTATCTTCAGCTAGATGGAAAGAAAGAGAATACATATAAATAAATATATGTGGATATACATACATATATTTGTATACACACATACATACACATAAATATATATAAATTGATTTTTGAAATGTCATCTACCAGATGTACTTTCTCTATGTTACCATGCCACAATCTTGTATAGCATGTCAAGGGAATTCTGTGTACCATATTTTGCAGCATGGTAGATGCTGCATTGTGGAAGACATACCCTGACTTCAAAAATCTAATTTTAGGAAAAAAATCTTTATATACTTGCCAAAGCTCCATCTATATGATCAGGCAGTGTCCAGTAGGTACGCCCTAAATGCCTATTATCAGACAAAATTATTAGTGAGGGTAAGCCAACAGAATGCTCATACCCACTGTCATTGAGCAAAATCACCACACAATGGCCACCTATTATGCCAAGAATTATTGTAGTACACTACACAATACTCTTCCCTTTCACTGTCCTGTGATTATTCATGTGACACACACCATAATGATAATCATACCATACCCGACACTGCTGACAGCCATTAAATCTTCATAAAGGTTGGCATCAGTTAACCCTAAGAAAACCACAACAACTCAACTAGCATCATGAAAGATGTATGGTAATTTCCAAGTCCTTTTTTTCTTCTGTTTGTTTTGCAATGCAAAAAACAAAAGAGTGTATTTTCTATGTCATTAAAATATGCTAATCATTCAGTCAACCAGTACTCTGCACACTATCCTTATCTTTAAAAAGTAGTTGTAGCGAAAATGAAAAGAAAAATATAATAGACAATACATATATTTAATAATAACTCAACTAAAACTGTGTCATGTAGATGTAAGACTACACTTGATACTAACACACACTATGAACCTGTAGGACTACAAATGATATCATGTTTGTGTAGGACCATAAAAAGATACTAATATACACTATGTACATGTGAGACTACAAAAGAGACACACAAACACACATACACAGCACAGACTGATTACATTTCCAACACACCAATCTTTCAACACAAAATTATAAGAAAATTCCAAGTCATGGCTCATTACATGAAGACTAACAACAAAACACTTTTACTTCTAATTACAAATGGAGTGACAGGAGTAGGAGTGAGAAAGAGAGAGAAGAGGATAGGGGGTCAGTATTACTCTGACTGGTTTAATTATAAAGGGTGGATATAATAATACAGCATAAATATAACTATGAGGAAAGCAGAGCTATTATATATATATATATATATATATATATATATAAACCAAAAATTTAATAATATGCAAGTCGTAGCAACAAATAGAACATCAGAACTACTTCAATATCATAGTCTACTATAGACAGAAAGAAGAGGATAGGAAAGGAAAGAGAGACTAAAGGGAAGAGGGCAACATGGTGTCATACGAGACAAAATTTAGCTTTACCAAATTTACCAAACACCTGGATGTTAGACAGTCAGTTAGTCATACCTGTTAATGATGACAGACTATCATGAAATTAAAATGATGTATTGCTAGTTTACTGTTACTGAGTAGCTGCAAACATGGCAGCCCCCAAAATCAACATAGAACACTTGATCCACAGTGAGCCAAATTCCGTTGTTTTTACAATAATTTGTGTCACTGCACCACACACACATACAAGGTACAATTTCCTTATAATTTACTAAGCCAACCAGGACAGTAATATAAACAGCATAATGTAGCTTCACTGAAGCATGGCGTATCCAAATTGACAAATCTATGGTTGTATACACTGCTTTCCTGCATACTATATACTCTGATAGCTATCAAAATGTAGTGCATACTATTACCACAACTACTCAATTGTGGTGTCAAACCAGATTGAAGATTGGTATATTTTGTAATTGAGTTGTAAGATTATCCACTGCACTCCTATACAACACAACTTGCCAATGCACAATACTACTGCACAATATTATGCACTCTAGTTGCAGACCTGACTTAAGGCAGACATAGGCACTGCACTTAAAGATAGCACTCAAATATTTGCTTGACTTTCTTCAAGCTATAGATCTGCTCAAGAATGGCAATAGTAGGAGCAGTAGCAGTAGCATCTACATGTTCCCACTATCTCATTACATTGGCTGTCACCAGAATTAGTAGAAAGAGAAACAAAGTTGTAATCCTAACCCTTTTTTTAAATGCTAAAATGTATAATTGAGAGAGTTAGACTTGTGTATCTAAGATACAACCTAACTAATAAACTGCTGCTGTGACTTTTCATACATAAGGAGTTAACTCAAATCATGAGTCCAGTACCATTTTGATTCAACATACAGGCATGGCTATGTGGTTAAGAAACTCGCTTCTCAGCCATGTGGTCTCAAGTTTAGTCCTACTGCATGGCATTTTGGGCAAGTATTTTCCACTATAGCCTTCAACTGACCAAAACCTTGTGAGTGGGTTTGGTAGATGGAAACAGAAAGAAGCCCATCGTGTGGGTATGTATGAGAGAGAGAGAGAGAGAGAGTCTACACCCTTGTCTTGCCATCAAGTAATGATTGTAAATGAGCAATACTTTCATACAAGTGACAGGAAGAGCATCCAGCCATTGAAAATCAACTTCAACAAATTCCAACTGATCAATGGAAGCTTGGAAAAGTGGACCATTAATTGACAATAATTTGAGGGAAGCACATAACATTTTCTCCTCCCGACACTGAGACACAGTAGCACATTGAAATTTGATACCTGCTGTAACAGATCAAGTCATAGTAGACAGGTGAAATGACTTTTTCATTCTGTCTGTAGGTGATAAGAGGAGGCAGAGTACGAAAAATGCATGGACCAATTTGTTCAACTAAATAACAATTACATAATAGACATAGTGGTACTAGAAGGATGGATATATAACTTGGTGATGATAACTACAATGACATGCTGAGGAATATTTCTACAATGATGATGATGGTTGGTGGTGGTGGTGGTGATGACAAATATTCCGAAACTATTATGGTTATCTTCCAAGGGTGGTGCTGGTAAACATGTCACTTTGGTAGATAAGCTAGCTTAAAGTCAGATTCCAGACATTCAGCTCAACATTTAAATATATACATTTATATATAGTTTCTAACTTGTCTTTAGAAAAAAAGCCACTTCTTAAACCTTTTGGCTGTCTTTTTAACCCTTTGGTATTTAAGCTGGCTGGGTATCCGGTTGTAGAAAACTTGTTACATGAATAGTGCTACACATATGTATGTCTGACCAAAGTATTCCTAATGGGGTAACATTTCCCCCATGATCAGACATATTTTCACAGAAGACTGGGAAGACAGTAACACATACACACACACACACTCATATATATATATATATATATATGTACAATGGGATTCTTTCAGTTTCTGTCTGCCAAATACACTCACAAGACTTTTGTTATACCAGGTCTATAGTAGAAAACATTTGCTCAAGGTGTCACACAGTAGACTGAGCCCAAGACCATATGGTCGGGAAGCAAAATTCTTACAACACAGGCACGCATGTGCCTTGATGCAATTATGTATGTGCCACTCCTGTATAGATATAGGATACAGTCAATCTAGAAAAACACTCACAGGTAATTTTTGTCATCTATTTCTTCAATGGCAACATGAACTGATACAATGCAGAGTAAGTGTCCTGTTGAAATAATTAAACCGTCAGCAGTTATTGTTTAGTCCCAGATCAAACCTAATCCAACAGATTTATGATCAAAACAGACATGCTAGCAATTACGACCACATCCTTTCAGGGATGTTAGGACTACTTTATTTTGTGTAGTTTTTAAATACTGAGGTGTGACTTAATGGGAAATCTAGCTACTATTTCAAGCAAATCAAACAACCATAAAGAGCAGGCATGGACATTTTTTTTCAAGCAGTAGGCAACATGAGACATAGCTCATCATCAGACAAAATGCAATACTAATAAAAAAATATTCAAGGTAATTTTTTTGTAAGGTGTGCCAGTCAGAAAGTCCTATGGACTACAGTTTGCTCATGACTGATGTGGAGTGTTTGTTATTGATTTAACACATACTCACATACTGTAGATTCAAATGTAAGACCTAATGAGTTGACCACTATGAACTTTGTTCACAGTTGTGGACATGAAAAGAATAATTGTTTCTAATAAGGACACATGGCTAGAAATTTGTGGGTCGAAGTGAAGTGTTTAATTATAATGACCCCAGAAGAATGAAGTTAAAGTTGACCGCGGAAAGGTCCTGAACTAAGAACAAAGAGCCAGTTTAGACAATTTTAATAAGCAGGAATGGCTGTGTAGTTAAGAAGCTTGTTTTGCAACTAAGTGTCTTCTACTAGCCCTGGGCCAACTAATGCCTTGTGAGTGAATTTGGTAGACAGAAACTATGCGGTAGCCAATCCTATATGCGTGTGTGTGTGTTTGTCACCCCCACTGCTTGATAATTTATGGTATGTTTATGTCTGTAACTTAGCAGTTCAGCAAAAGATACCAATAGAACAAGTTCCAAACTTTAAAAAATAACTACTGGGGGTCAATTTGTTTGACTAAAACCCTTCAAACCAGTGTCCTTGAATAACTGAAACAAGTAAAAGATAAAAGAAAAAAAATGATTGCAAGAATAACTGTTTCTAACAAACACAAGGTCAGACATTGGGAGGGAGCTGGCAGGTGCTTATATCAACTCTGGTATTTGCCTAGTACTATATTTTAATCAACCCCAGAAAGATTAAAGCTAAGGTTGACTTTGGCTGGATCTGAAATCAGAATTTAAAGAGTCAAAACAAATACAATTTTTATAAATAATTTTGTTTTGACCACATTCACCATCATTTTCAATTTTCATCCATCCATCCATCTATTTTTGCCACCCACTATTCCGGAGTATAGTCATGGGAATACTGTCCTCAGGCACCCCTCCATAAAGTCCAGAGGTAATCATCATTACATTTTCCTGATGGATTCTTAAAAAACAATTTCCATATAGCCTCGGGCCGACCAAAGCCTTGTGAGTGGATTTGGTAGATGGAAACTGAAAGAAGCCTGTCGTATGTATATATGTGTGTGTGTGTGTGTGTGTGTGTGTGTGT
>NC_068985.1:51734570-51737535 GCF_001194135.2 Octopus bimaculoides
TTATTTTACTAAATTCTCCATTATCTTATAAATTAATTGAAACAAAAGCAATGTATTTCAACAAATATGGTAAAAAAAAAAACAAAAAAAAAATCCTGTTTAATACTCACTCACACACACACACACACCCCCTACCATCTTAAAGACAATTTTGAGAATAGTCTGGGACATGTTGTTTACAAATAGACAGGGAAACCATGGCTAGATTGCCTGATCATTGGCTACTCAATTCTAGGTTAACCAAGGGTTAAACAATACCACACATCAAGCATCTACAATTTATTTATCTGCGTGTGTCTGAGCCTGTTTTTGCCAATTACAGATATTCTGGCTTAGTTTGATTAATAAGAATATATGTAGACCAAGATCTAGGATAGGTAGTAGTGAATGTTCATCATTAATAACAAACAATCCCAGTGGATGTAGTCTATTCAGAACTTAATAGCTTAGGTCACGGCAGTGAACAATCCCAGTGAATAAAGATATTTCACAACAAAGCTATCTTTAGCTTTAAAACTCCCAATAAACAATTTGCAATGAGTAAAGTCTGTTATCTTTGGTTAGACTCATCATTACTCACATCATTTTAACATTCACTTTTCTATGCTTGCATAGGTCAGCCAGAATGTCTCAAGGCATATATTTTCTAAGGCTGGACACCATTCCTATCGCCAACTCTCACTTGTTTTCAAGCAGTGTAATATTTCCTCACAAACATTAGGAAGGGCATCCAGCCATAGAAACCGTGCCAAATCAGACTGGAACTTGGTGCAGCTCTCTAGCTTACCAGTTTCAGTCAAACCATCTAACCCTTGCCAGCATGGAAAGCAGATGCTACATGATGATGATGATGATGATGATGATGAAACAGGCATGTTTTGATGGGAGATTGGAAAGAAATAACCTTGCTTGTGTAATAGTGTCACTCTTTTACAACTGTCCAGCAATGTCAAGATGAGGAAGTGTAAACACATACACATCAAACACACACATTATTAATATCACATAATTAGTGTGTGTTGTTAAACACTAGAAAGCTTCAGTATTTCATCCAGGGGAGATGCCTTTAAAGACATATAGTGTTAAAAAAAAAACAAAAAAACTATAGCATACTTCAACGGTGAAACAAAATCGACCCAAATGTGAAGAGCAACAAATACTGATATCGTCCAGTTATTTCCAGTTGTCAGTGCCACATACTCCTATGCCTCCAAAACTGTGGTTAAGATGTTTCCTTTGGAACCACATGGGTTTTAGGTTCAGTTCTACAGGACAACACTTTGGACAAGTGTCTTTTACTATAACCTCAGGCCAATAAAACCCTTGTGAGTGGATTTGGTTGATAGAAACACAAAAAAGCTGTTGTGTGTGTGTGTGTATGCAACCATATCTTGACATCATATGATGGTTGTAAGCAAATGTCAGTCATACAAGTGACATTTGTTTCCAGTCTTCCATGAGACATGTCTAAGGATAGGAAAATATCACCTTGCTTGGTAACAGGTGAGGGATAGCAAAAAAGGAAAAGCTGGTGGTAAAATGATTATAATGATAAAACACAACACTTCTTTCAGTTTCTTCAAAATTCAATCACATGGTTTTGACCATCTCATTTTTTTTATAAAGACAGTCAAGAGTGACATTTCATTACAGATTTTAAACCCAATCCAAGTTTAATCACCACTGAGTTGACAACAGCTTCTCTTCTCTCAAAACTGTGGCCTTGGGCCTATATGAAAGAATCAATTAACCAGCAGACAAAACACTTTCATCATTTAGTTACATTGTTCTGAGTTCAAATTCTGTTAACTTTGCTTTTGAAACTTGAGTCAATAAATTAAATAACCAGTGTGGCCTTGTGCCTATGTAAGCAATTAAAATTGGTGGAGCAATGAACAAAAAGTTTTAGCCCTTTCGTATTTGAACTGGCCATATCTGGCCCAAATATTCTGCTCATCTCATGTTTAAGCCAGCTATATCAGGCCCAAATATTTCACCAGTTTTATGTTCAAAGTGACCAGATCCAACCTCTTACACTTACCCTACAATGTCATTTGAAATCTCAAATCTACAAGATAATGCATGATTAATTTAAAATGATGTGAAGAAATAAGCATTACATTTGACTGAGTAATCTGTATACTAAAGGGTTAAAGTATTTTTAGTTATTCTGTTGTCTGGGGAGAGTCATTCTCTTTTAGTGCCTTATAATTTAACACACTCACTGGTAAAGTTTCCACTCATTTATTTATATTTCTAAAATTTTTGTTGCGTCATGCAACCTTTTGAACTGGTGAGTGTGTTAAATTATAAAGCACTAAAAGAGAATGACTCTCCCTGGACACAACAGAATATACTTCAACACACAAACTCACATAAAGAATCTTGCAAACCAAATCCAAAAAGGAAATATTTTTAGTTAGTATCCTTTATAGTCTAAGTTGAAATTCTCCTAAGGTTAGCTTTATCTTTCATCCTTCGAGGCAAGGAGGATGGGTTAATAGTCAAATATTGGAGAAAATTAAATTTCCTCTTCCTCTAAACTTGAGCTACTCTGTTTACATTAAAACAAGTGTAATTGTCATTATAAATACCAACTAAAACAGTAGTGTCGTGTGCAGTTTCAAAGTAAACTTCCATGTCTCACTGAAATCCTATTCCTTTCAAATGTGCAGCCAATAGTCTTGTGACAGAACTACAATACTTGATGGTATAAAAGATGCATGAGCATATTATACACACTACAATTTCAGCAGCACATATTCAGAAAAAGTTTTAGTGTATTAAAGCAGGAGTAAAGAGGATGATTTTTTTTTTTTTTTTTGCAATGACGTCTCGTATGCCATCAAATACAATATCATATTTCCCCTCTCTCTCTCTCTCTAAGTTTTTGGCACAGGGCTGAATTAAAAATCCAGACGGAAACTGAAAGAAGCCCATCATATATGTGTGTGTGTGTGTATAT
>NC_068985.1:51737603-51748701 GCF_001194135.2 Octopus bimaculoides
TGTGTGTGTGTCCCTCCACCATCGCTTGACAACCGATGCTGGTGAGTTTACGTCCCCGTAACTTAGCGCTTCAGCAAAAAGAGACCGATAGAATAAGTACTAGGCTTACAAAGAATAAGTCCTGGGTTCGATTTTCTTGACTAAAGGCGGTGCTCCAGCATGGCCGCAGTCAAATGACTGAAACAAGTAAAACAGATACAAATTTTGCATTAATTATGATTGATATTTTAAAACTAATTAATCATTAATCAGTATTCAATAACAATTGAATCTCATAAATGTTAATGCCTCTTTTCATAATGGCATTAGAGGAAGGTAGAGGAACACTGCCCAGGAAATGCAGGTACCTCAGATTGGTGAGATTGTTATAGTTGATGCCCAACCTGACTGAATATCTCTGTACTAGCAGGAAAAAACATAGTTTGAAAAGAAACAAAGAGCCTGGTTTCACTGCTTGCAACAGAGTCTGCTAAAGGCACCCATGAAACAGGTGGTGGCATGTTAAGCTTATCACTCAAAAGTTCAAATATACTACACAAGAAAAATACTATAACCAAAAAAAGAATGAAAAGTTTTGAATGGTACAACAATGCACTATAATACAAAAATGGACTATATACCTGTTGTAATCTAATTGTCTACAGTCCGGTGATATTTCGGAATACAATTCCTTCTTCAGATATTCTTAGATGGAGTCTCTGCTATAAACTGAAGAAGGAATTGTATTCCGAAATATCATCGGACTATAGAAAACTAAATTACAACAGGTATATAGTCCATTTTTTGTATTATAGTGCATTGTTGTACCATTCAAAACTTTTCATTCTTTACAAACAATACACAATGCTTCAAGCGAACTATAACCAAAAAAAAAAAAAAAAAAAAAAAAAAAAAAAAAAGCATAGAGCAAATCCACAAGCCTAATGAAAAAAAATTAATTTCATAATTAGTTCCAGTAATACATTTAACCCAACGCTTTTTTTTTTAAATGTAAAACAGTAAAAATATCAATGAAAGCAACTCTGATGCTCATAACCTTATAGCAGTGAATCCAGAAGCAGGGACTTCTTTCTTTAATATGACAACCGTGTCTCTTTCAACAGCACACAGACACATTCACTGCACAAAGAAACTATCTTGCATCTTACAATCTCTGGCAATTTCATGCAATTACTGTATTGTGCAGCATAGATATCCTGGCTGTGTGGTAAGAAGCTAGCATCCCAACCACATGGTTTTAGGTTCAGTCCCACTGTGTGGTATCTTGGGCAAGTGTCTTCCACTATAGCCTTGGGCCTTGTGAATGGAATTGGTATGCAGAAACTGAAAAAGCCCATTGTGTATATAAATATATATATATATACACACACACACACATACATATTTGTCTGTGTCTGTCCCCCCCCCCATCACCACTTGATGACCAGTGTTGATGTGTTTACATCCCCATAACTTAGTGGTTCACCAAATAGACCAATAGAATAAGTATTAAGCTTTAGAAGTCTTGAGGTCGATTTGTTCGACTAAAAACCATTCAAGGCAGTGCTCCAGCATGGCTGCAGTCAAATGAGTGAAAAGAATAAAATATATCTTCCATAATAGTTGAAAAGTTGCTGCTGTGGTTTTCTTAGAACAGTATTCAATGATGGATTCTCATACATGCAGAGTAGTTGGCATTAAAGGCAGTTTTACTTGGATGCCAGCTGTTTGAAGGTGATTGGCAGGGGTGGATGTAGTACAATCACCATAGCATGTTGCATGAATAATCACAGGACACTTAAACTACTGTACCAGGCTACTAAACCTGGTAGGTGGCCTTTATCTGCTGAATTCACTCAACAACAGGCATGAGCAAACCACTTGTATACCAACTAATTTTTTCCTGATAACAAGGCATTTAGTGTGTGCTAACTAGGCACTACATAATTTCTTTCCTAGAATGACATTTCTAAAATCAGAGTGAGTATTCCACAATGCATCACAAATTCTAGGATTTCTTTTAGCAAGAAATATATAGGCCTAATCACATGATCACTTTCTATACAGATCAAGAAAGACCCACACTGAAGTACTATTCACATCTCTGGGACTGTGCTTTTGCTATGTATCAAGACCTTGGACCACATCCAAAAGCTGGCTATTCAAGTGATTAACAAAGGTCCACTATCACTAGCTTGCAGAAGTACTTGTTTCTTTTCTCTTTCTGCCCTTTGCTTCTATGGCTTTTGTTCCCCAACATTTTTACTACCAGGCCCATCTATACTGTGACTTACCTCCCAGAAACTACGAGGGTGAGTCAAAAAGTAATGCTATTTTGTTTAGGGCAGGTATAATTACCAACACAGGAACATGTATCATACATCAAAATGAAGCTGGTCCTCTGATGGATCACATCCCTACTCCTCAACATAGTCACCGTTTCTCTCAATAGCAATGTTCCACTTTCGAATGAGAGCATGTATCCCTGCCCCATAAAGTTCTGTCGACTGTTCTCTGAGCCACTTCTTCACTACAGTTTTCACTTCCTCGTCACTGGACTATCATCTGATAGAATAAGTAATAAGTTTAAAAAACAAAAAGTCCTAGAGTCAATTTGTTCGATTAAACCCTTCAAGGTGGTGCTCCAGCATGGCTGCAGTCAAATGACAAACAAGTAAAAGAATAGGAAAATTTCTCTTTATGGCTAAATCAAACAGGCAGGTACTCATCTCTCTCCAATATCTCTATGGAGCATAGAGAATGTAAATGAAAAAAAAAAAATAAATAAATGGCTTAGCCAGGTAGTGAACCTACATAACAGATGCAGCTTACTGGAAGCCATGACTACAGTGCTTACAGTAAAAAGAAAAATATATATCTTATTTAAAAGCCAAACCCATACATAAGAGACACAAACAGCATTGGTATAAGAGCTACTTCTCTAAACAAGTATCTCTTTGTTGTTTAGGAATTAGTTGAAATAATGGGAGTATGTGGTGAGAGAGAGAGAGAGAGAAAGATAGTGACAATGCATGTATCTATGTGTTTGTGTATGTATATATATATATATATATATCAGTTTTAAAAAACAAACAAACTGTAGCCTTAGATATTGAATTAAATGGATTTCTCCATTATCTCAGTTAGTTACTGTTATCAGTAGTGGAAACAGAAATTAGCTAGAGATTGATGAAGGATGTACTTTTAAATAGAGAAACAAACAAAACAAATGCTTTTAAACTCGACTACATAGAACAATCAATTTCTCTCACTTATACAACTGAGGAATGGGAAATGAGAGCAACCATGTCTTAATATCAATAACATCCACCAGTGTATGTATGTATGTATAATCATTGGTTTACTGTCCATATTTCCATCCTTGCATGGGTTGGATGGAATTTGTTGAGGCAGATTTTTTATAGCTGGATGCCATTTCTGTTGCCAATCTTCACTTGTTGAGTAAGGTAATATTTTCCCATGGCTAGACATGGTTTTCACAAGATTGAGAAATGAAGCACAGTGCCTATATGACAGTGGCACTCATGTACAACCATCATGTGATGTGTCAAGACAAGACACCAATACATACATTTTATAGACACATTAATGATATATATATATGATGGACTTCAAGTTCCATTTACCAAATCCACTTGCGAGGTTTTGGTAGTCTGATGCTATAGAAGACACTTGCCAAGCAGTGGGACTGAATCCAAATCCAATTAGTTGGGAAGCACAGTTCTTAATCACAGAGCCAGTCTCATGGTTATAGTAGAATCTAGACAGCAGAGGAATGACATTATTTTAATAGCAATCAATTACCATCCCTTCACCTTCCAAGACCAAATCCTGTCTAGGTCAATAAGGCCTTTCTTAACCATCCCAGACCTGGGCACCTGTGTCTAACTTTAACATCCACCTGGGCTCCTCAGCAAAAAAAAAAAAAAAAATTGTTGCATACACAGCTCAAGAATGATAATTGCAGGCAAACTAGCTGACAGAATCACAAAAAAATATTCAGAAGAATAACAATAATAGGCTTATCTCTCAATTACCATATTTGTTCATGACAAGCAAACTAATGGACAAGAATCACAAAAAAAAAAAAAAAATTCAGGAGAATAACAGCGATAGGCCTATCTCTCAACTACTGTATTTGTTCACTCAAATCACTACTTTCCTCATCATTTTCACCAGTTTGAATGTCTGAATCGCTCTCATTGTCTCTCTAAGTGCAAATTCATCATCCAAAGAATAAATATCATTAACAATTTCCTCAACTGTAAAGAATCTAGGTCGTGTTCATTTTACCAGATGAAGTTTTCATCACCAAAAACTCCATTTTTTTTTTTTTTTCCAATTAAAAACGAAAGCAAATCCCAGTTACATAGGACACCATTAACAAAGAGTCATAAAGACACTTGACTACAAAGTTGCAACGTGATCAGTTTTCTATTTTTGATATTGGGAATCCGATAGAGGTTACATTCCTGAACCTATTTTCCCCTAGACCCCACTGTAACTTTCCAGAGAAATGCCCCACCAGCAGTTGGAAAAAAACAACTTTATTTTTAATATTTTATCACAATTATTTAATATGAAAGAATCTACTGGTAACTTTTTTTTTAAGTACTGAGTATAAAAAAGAAGTACATTACTGACTAAGAAAACAAAAAAAGATTTTCACAATTCCACGTCCCACTAAAAAAAAAAAAAGAAAAAAATTTGGATCCCATGCCCCATGTTGGGAATCACTGGTTTAGGCTTTTCCTACTATAATGGGAACATGGTGCAATTGGGTCAATTTTTATTTCATGGTTTAGTGAGAAAGGAGAGAAAGAACATGTCTTTGATCTTCATAGGTCAGCTACAACCAGGGTCTATGCACCAACAAGAACAAACTGCACTATGGAGTTACAACACATAAGATTGCCAAACAATTCCACATAATAAACCACTGTATGTGTTGAAGTATGCAGAGTGATCTTTAAAACAATGATGGAAAGAAACTTCTGAAGTTGTGGGTATATATGTCCCAGCAAAACGTTTTGACTAGCAGTCTCATCATCATCATTTTAATGTCCACTTTTCCATGCTTGCATGGAATAAACAGAATTTGTTGAGGCAGATTTACTATGACCATATGTCCTTCATTTCACCAACCTTCACCTGTTTCCAGGCAAGGTAATATTAACCCCTGGCCAGATATGTTTTCACAGAAGATAAGAATTGAATGACATCACTTGTATGATGGTGATGCTCACTCACAATCATCACATAATGTCAAAACAAGGGTACACATAAACACACACACACGCGCAACAGGCTTCTTTAAGCCTCCACCTATCAAATCCATTCACACAGCTTTGGTTGCCTAAGGCTATAGTAGAAGACACTTGCCCAAGGTGCTGTGCAATGGAATGGGACTGAACCTAAATCCATGATTGAAAAGCAAGCTTCATAACCACATAGCCATGCCCGTTTCTATAAGTTAAAAATTAATTTGAGTAATACAAGGCTAATTGAAAAATACACAAGTGCAGCTTTAATATCATCATCCTTTAACGTCTTGTCTTTTCTGCTGGTATGAGTTGGACAATTCAACAGGATCCAATGAGTCTGATGACTTCATCGGGCTCCAATGTCTGCTTTAGCAAATGAAAAAGAAATACACTTTGTTAGTATGTTTTATTAAAAGAGGTAAAGAGATTGTATGTGTACCAATAGAGGGTCTATATTGGCAGGGGTTTAACTGATGGTCTTACATCCGTGATGAATAGTTCAAACAAGTTATTTCTAGTGTAGCAGTTTAAAACAATGCAGGCATGGCTGTGTGATAAGAAGCTCACTTCCCGACCAGATGGTTCTGGATTCAATCCCACTATAGTTCTGGGCAGACCAAAGCTATGTCAGTGGATCTGGTACGCGAAAACTGAAAGAATCCTGTCATATTTATACATAAGTGTATATCAATGTGTGTGCCTTTGTCTTTGCTCCCCATCACCTTTTGATGGCCAGTGTTGGTTTGTTAATGTCTACATGACTTAGCAGTTCAACCAAAGGGACCTATAGCACAAGCACCAAGTTTTAAAAATGTATTGGGGTCAATTCATTCAACTAAAGCCCTTCAAAGTGGCATCCTAGCATAGCTGCAGTCCAATGGCTGAAACAGACAAAAGATTCTCAAACCATATTGCACTGGACAACACACTGTCTAATATACACACACACATGGAGTGGGAGGTGGGGGCACCTTGAGCAAATGCCTTCTACTATAGCCTCAACCCAACTTTGTGAGTGAGGTGTCAACTGAAAAGCATATCTATGTGATTATATATATCACCGTCATCATTTTAACATCCACTTTTCCATGCTTGCATGGGTCAGATGGAATTTGATGAGGTTTAATTTTCTATGGCCAAATGCCTTTCTTCATCATCATCATTTAATGTCCACCTTCCATGCTGGCATGGGTTGGACAGGTTGACAGGAGCTAGCCAGGCAGGAGCCTGCATCATGCCTCAGTGTCTGTTTTGGTATGCTTTTTTTTTTTGCAGCTGGATGCCCTTCCTAACACCAACCACTCTGCAGAGTAAGCCAAATGCTTTTTACGTGGCACCAGCACAGGTGAGGTCAGTTTTGGCATGGTTCTTACAGCTGGATGCCCTAACAAATGCCAACCACTTTGTATGTATATTTCTATCTCTTTGTTTCGACATTGCATACTAATTGCAAACTAACATCCATCATACAAGTACTCCTGTTTGTTAGCAATGTCCCATATAAATATGTCCAAATTAGGGTAAAATGTTACCTTGTTTGGAAATAGGTAAGGGTTGGCAACAGGAACAGCATCCGACTGTAGAAAATCTGCCTCAACTTAGTTTGTCCAATTCATGCAAGCAAGGAAAAGTAAATCTTAAAATGACACACACACACACTGCAATGGATCACAATGCATAGTTAAAAATTTTAAGTAGATTGAATGCCATTCGACATTTATGAAATCCAGTGACATTAACAGCTCTTAACATGAAAACCACCTAATTTCCCAAACACTTGGACACTTCAACTTGCTATAAACAAACAAGAAATGTTGTGGGAGAGAACTTAAAAAATTTTACCTACTTGTGCAACATGTATACTTAAACTAGTGACAGAGCTTCATTCAAGAATAGTTGTACTTCAAGGTATGGCTCTGTGGTTTAGAATCTCACTCTGTAACTATGTGGTTTCAGGTTTAGGTCAACCAGCACCTCGTCAGTGAATTTGGTAGACAGAAAGTGTATGGAAGTTCATCACATATATATATATATATATATATATATATATATACTCAATATAAAATAGTGTACATTTAAACAAGAGAAAACTGCCTTCAACAGGCAGTTTTTACATGCTAGAAGTAGTCAAAACAACCAAAACCACATTTAAGAGCAATCTTCAAAGGGAATGGAAAATAAAAAGGTAAAAGTTTTTATTTTCCATTCCTTTTGAAGATTGCTCTTAAATGTGGTTTTGGTCATTTTGACAACTTCTAGTGTGTAAAAACTGCCTGTTGAAGGCAGTTTTCTCTTGTGTTTAAATGTACACTATTTTATATTGAGAATATGTTGTCGATTGACTTTTTATACAAGCTAGACCACTGGTAGTAAATTTTCTAAAAAAAAACTCACTACCCTATATTTTACGTATACATATATTTTCTTTTACTTGTTTCAGTCATTTGACTGTGGCCCTGCTGCAGCATCACCTTGAGGGGTTTTAATTGAACAAATCAATCCTGGGACTTATTTTTAAGCCTAATACTTATTCTATCAGTCTCTTTTGCTAAACTGCTAAGTTACAGGGATATAAACACACCAACACCAGTTGTCAAGCAGTGAGGGGGGACAAACAGAGACACAAAGACATGCATGTACACACACACATACATACAACAGTCTTCTTTCAGTTTCTGTCTACCAAATACACTCACAAATCTTTGGTTGGCTTGAGGCTGTAGTAGAAGACGCCCAAGGTGCCATGCAGTGGGACTGAACTTGGAACCAAGTGGTTGGGAAGCAAGCTTCTTTCCACACAGTCATTTATTATATTATAAATACATATTTATATATCTGCATATATGTGTGTGTTTTTATTCGTTCCCTCCAACTGTTTGACAGTCTGTGCTGGATTGTTCACGTTGCCCATAACTTAGAAGTTTGGTGAAAGGGACTGACAGAACAAGTACCAGACTTTAACCCTTTAGTGTTGATATTACTGTCAAATTTAATGCTTATTTATTCGTATTATTTTGAATTAATCATGCATTATCTTGTAGCTTTGAGATTTGGATGATGAAACTTTTCTTAGAATGGACATTGTAGGATAGGTGTGACATACCAGATCTGGCCAGTCTGCACATAAAGCAAGTAGGATATTTGGGTCAGACATGGCCAGTTTAAATGCCAAATGGTTAAAGAAAAAAAATAAGAATTAAAGTTGACTTGTTAGGCTGAACCCTTCAAGGCAGTGCCCCAACATGGCTGCAGTCAAATGACTGAAACAAGTAAACTGATGATGCAGAATGTTTATAATATTTCATATCAATACAAGGTGTTAGAACACGTAAACAAATTTAAATTGTAGTAATTTTAACAAAACCAATTCATTATAGTTATGAGAATACCTCACCCCTGCCCCACTCCTCTCAAAGATCTTTGTCTTGCAAGTTACTTAGTGACCCTACCAGTGTTGGTGCCATGTAAAAAAGCATCCAGTCCACTCCGTAAAGTGGTTGGCGTTTGGAAGGGCATCCAGCTGTAAAAACCATGCCAAAACTGACCTTCCTTGTGCTTATGCCATGTAAAAAGCACTCTGTCCACTCTACTGGTGCTTGGTGTTAGAAAGGGCCTGCAGCTGTAAAAACCATGCCAAAACCAACACAGAAGTCTGGTGCTGGCTCCTGTCAAACTGTCCAACCCATGCCAGCATGGAAGGCAGACACTAAACAATGATGATAACGACAACAGCCCAGATCAATCAGAGCCACATATATTTCAGATCAATCAGATCAATCAGAGCCACATATATTTCAGAATAGTCAATGTAAAACCTTTATTCCACCCATTTCTTTTTGACAAAACCATCATCATCAACATTAAGTCTACTTTTACATGCCTGCATAGGCTGGCTAGAAATTGTTGAGGTAGATTTTCTATAGCTTAATGTACTTCCTGTCACCAACCCTCACCTGTTCCCAAATAAGGTAAATTTTCCCCCATGGCTGGACATGTTTTCACATAAGATTGGAAACGAAGGATACTGCTGCATGGTGGTGACACTCGTTCGCAACTATCACATGATATCGAGACAAGACGACAACGAAACACACAACGCACGCACGCATATATACAGTATGTGTTTTTCAGTTTGTGTTTTACACCTACCTAATCCATTTGCATGGCTTTGGTCAACCTGGGACCATAGCAGAAGACACTTGTCCAAAGTGCCGCACGGTTGGATTGAACCCAGAACCAAGTGGTTGGGAAGCAAGCTTCTTAAACACACAGTCACACCTGCACTTATTTTTAACAAAATGGGCACTGCCATTAAAAGTTTTGCTTACAATACTTGGGTCTCACAAGCAGTAATCCATCTAAATACTAACTAGGCTTGATGTTGCATAATCTCAGTGATTGGATGAGAATAGGTGTTTTCAACATGATATGGCTGTGAAATTGACAGCTTAATTACATTAACCTTTTAGCATTCAGGTTACTCTGTTAAATGTAATGTTTAATTATTTACACTGTCTAGAATTAATTTTCCATTATTTCATAGCATTGAGATTTTGATGATGTGATTGCTTATTTTTAAAATGACATAGCAAGGTAGATGTGAAAGGCAGAATTTAGCTACTTTGAACATAAAAAAGGTGGAATATTTGGGTCAGATATGGCCATTTTAAATTCTAAAGGGTTAAATTAGAGAAATAAATTAATACATACAAAAAGTCAACTCACAGAAGTATGGTCCAATGATTTTCTAGGAATGTTGCCTTTAAAGATTAGCATTCAAATTAAGATTAGAATAATTATCATCATTTGCTTAATGCCATGAAGCCAGGGATAAGTACTGGCTTTTAAACTTCCCTGGGGCTTTAGAAAATTGGTGGCCAAGAAACCAGTTCATGTAAAAATTTATAGGTACCATGAAACGGTGCAATTCATTGCAGGAAGAGGAGCAGCATTCATCAAGCTGATATACCTTAGAATATATATCATGAAGATGGAGTACTGCATCTATAATTTTATAATTTAGATGTGTCCAAAATATTTAAAGTTCATACAAAGTTTGAATTCACAGGTCACCCCGAATTTCATGAGTGAAATTGGATAAATGGAAACAATGTGGAAGCCCAACAGATGGATTGCACCTGTACTTCAACTAGCATGGCTTGTTGCACAGTATCACATCCATTTAACCTGAGATCTAAATTATGCATGTGCCAGTGGAATGTTTCAGCCAAATACTTGTTAAATTAACAGCAGGTAGTAACTGAATACACAGTTACTCATTGTTAAAACAGAGTGTTCATTACAGGTTAGATCTGAGACAGCTCAGAGTCAATAGAGAAAAATATTTAATAACCATTGTTGTTTAATTGTGCAACCCATGCAAGTATGGGTCTAACAGAATTTGTTGGGGTGGATTTTCTACAGCTGGATGTCATTCCTGTTGCCAACCCTTAGCTGTTTCCAAGTAAGGTAATATTCCTCATGACCAGGCATTTTTCAAGGAAGATAAGAAATGAAGGACACCACTTGCATGTCAGTGACATTCCTTGACAGCAATCACATAAAGTCAAAGCAAGGAGACAGTAACACACACACAAATCATCATCATCATCATCATCGTTTAACGTCCGCTTTCCATGCTAGCATGGGTTGGACGATTTGACTGAGGACTGGTGAAACCGGATGGCAACACCAGGCTCCAGTCTGATTTGGCAGAGTTTCTACAGCTGGATGCCCTTCCTAACGCCAACCACTCAGAGAGTGTAGTGGGTGCTTTTACGTGTCACCCGCACGAAAACGGCCACGCTCGAAATGGTGTCTTTTATGTGCCACCC
>NC_068985.1:51752236-51753687 GCF_001194135.2 Octopus bimaculoides
GGCGGGTTACCGCCAGCGAGTAGATAGGGCTCTTAATTGTAGATTTTAAATATTTGAGAGACAACAATGCATAAATCGTAATTATATATATATATATATATATGTACACACACGACCGGTTTCTTTCAGTTTGTAACCACCAAATCCACTCTCAAGGCTTTGGCTGGCCTGGGGCTATAGTAAAAGACACTCACACAAGGTACCATGTGGCAGAACTGAAGCCAAGATTATATGGTTACAATGCAAACTTCTTAGCACACAGTCACACTTGCGCTTATATATATAAATATATAAACACACGCACATTTTTATCTAAAGAGTGACTAGTAAGCCCTTTTAACAAATGGATCATTCAAGTAGCACTTGAAGGATCTGACTTTATATATGTTGAACATATCAGCCTGCTGGAGCCATCAAAACCACTTGAACTCTGTGCATTACAAGCTAACAAACTGTATGTCAATTTTAAACAGTTATCACTGCTTCACATACAGTTCTTACCATCATATTATTATATATATGCAATAAAGTGATTTAAACCATTTAAGGCAAGTGGATGGACATGAATGCAATAGTTGCTGGAAGAGGCAAGATACCAGTGACCTCTCGGCTGGCTGTCCCACAACCTGTCCCACCAAGTCATCCATGATCAATACACTGGCTAACTGCAATTAAGGAGAGGAAATGAAGGAGTTATTACTGCCCAAAAGCAGTGCACAGAAACCGAAAGACCCAGTCTTTAGTTGAAAGCTGATAAGACCATGAAACATGTCAGACAATCTATCATACATAGCACAGATGTGGCTGTGAGGTACAGGGTGACTGTGCAGTTAAAACGTTTGCTTCCCAACCATATGGTTTGGGGTTCGGTCCCACTGCAAAGCACCTTGGACAAGTTGTTGAGATGATAATTGTAAAAAAATTTCATCATACCAACAGTAACATTTGCGATCTGCAGTGAAAACATCTGGAATAGAGTAAAATACTACCTTGCTTAAGAACAGGAACATCTGGTTGTAGAAAGTCTGCTAAAACCAATGTCTGCCCCATGAAAGCATGGGAAAGTAAATGTTAAAACAATGATGAGGTTTTGTTGTTGACCACTCCGTCACTTACGACGTCGAGGGTTCCAGTTGATCTGATCAACGGAACGGTCTGCTCGTGAAATTAACGTGCAAGTGGCTGAGCACTCCACAGACACGTGTATCCTTAACGTAGTTCTCGGGGATAGTCAGCGTGACAAGGCTGGCCCTTTGAAATACAGGTATAACAGAAACAGGAAGAAAGAGTGAGAGAATGTTGTGTTGGAAGAGTACAGCAAGGTTCACCACCATCCCCTGCCGGAGCCTCGTGGAGCTTTAGGTGTTTTCGCTCAATAAACACTCACAACGCTCGGTCTGGGAATCGAAACCGCGATCCTTTGACCGTGAGTCCGCTGCCCTAATCACTGG
>NC_068985.1:51753697-51754546 GCF_001194135.2 Octopus bimaculoides
CTCACAACGCTCGGTCTGGGAATCGAAACCGCGATCCTTTGACCGTGAGTCCGCTGCCCTAATCACTGGGCCATTGCGCCTCCAATGATGAGGTTATATATATATATATATATATATATACACACACACATGGATGTGTTTCTCCCATACAAAAATTCAAAAGCCCTTGCCCCAGCACTGGTCTAGTGTATGTGCGTGTAATAATGGATTACAAAACTCACATATATCATCATCATTTAACATCCATTTTCCAGACTGGCATGGACTGGTTAGTCTGACAGGAACCAACAAGCCAGTAGACTGTGCTGAGCTCCAATATCTGCTCTGATTTGGTGTCACTGGTTGGATGCCCTTCCTAATGCCAACCACTTTACTGAGTATACTGGGTGCTTTGTTTTGTGGCACCAGCACTAGTGACGCCATCGAGTATCTCACAAGATAAGACTCCTTCAACTGAGTAAGGGTGTAGTATTGAAGAAGGTGAATGTATGATAGAAAGACAGAAAGAAGTGCCTTGCTGAAGAGAAGATATATAGCTTCCCCAGCTGGAAAGAGGGAGAATAGGACTAGAGAGTCAGGAAAGGTGGGTGGGCAGGGAAGTCCACATTATATGTGTGTGTGTGTGTATACATATATATATTCTTTTACTTGTTGCAGTGATTTGACAGCACCCATGCTGGAGCACTGCCTTAAAGGGTTTTAGATGAAGAAATTGACCCCAGGACTTATTTTTTGTAAGAGTAGTACTTATTCTATAGGTTTCTCTTCCTGAACCTCTAAGCTATGCAGACATAAACACACCAGCATTGGTTGTCAAGCAATGGCAAAGAGACACAGACGCACAAATAT
>NC_068985.1:51755499-51757418 GCF_001194135.2 Octopus bimaculoides
TAGACAGACAGATAGATAGACAGATAGACAGATAGACGTTGGACACGGGTTTTTATTCAGTTTCTATCAACCAAATTCACACACAAGACTTTGATTGGCCTGAAGCTAAGTGGAAGACACTTGCCAAAGATGTGCAGCGGGACTGAACCTTAGACAGCAAGATTAGGAAGCATGTTTCTCAACCACACAACTACGCCTGCGCCTACCGGATACACAAGTTTTCGAAATTAATGTTCAAAATTCTTACATGCTTCCTATCTCCCTTGCGCGAATGTAATTTCAACCGGACATATCAAACTACAAAGCTCGCAGATAATAAAACTGTGTAGAAACATTGTGCGTGTGTGTGTGTGTATATATAAATGTTTGCGTAGCTGCGTGTGTGTGTGCTATGGTGGTCTGAGAAAGATAAAAATAACTTTGCCTCTAAAAAAAAAAAAAAATTCTGCAAATAAATATTTCCTTCATGTAATAAACACTAACAATTAATACAACAATGTCTATACAAGTAATAGCCAATACAAGTAATAGCAATTTCCGTATTTTCGTATTAGTAACAAAATGCCTACGGAGGGCGTGGCAAACGTATTGATTCTTTATCCTTTAAAACTGGGGGTCAACAAACTCTTTTCTGTTTTATATTTAAATACAGCAACAAAAACTTATCGATAGTTTTCTAAATTCTTTAACCTATATTTCACTTAATGCTTTAGTCGAAAAGGAAAGCTTTTGTTACAATGATACTGATTATTGAAAGAGTGCCAAATGGTATGCCTTACAGCGGTATTTTTTCGTTCTCTCTCTCTCTCTCTTTTAAGTTCTACTCGTTCTAGTTTCTAAATTCAAAACCTGTTGGAATCGACTGTATTTGTCAATGCCTATAAGATCGATAAAATTATTGCTCGGTCGATAGAATCCTATACATTTTCAGTTCCATCAAATTTAAACCTTTGTACCAGCAGTTTAGATTTCATATTAAAAGTAGTTGCTCATAAGCTCCAGGTCAATTCTATTCAGTCTTGTGATCTAAGATATTACCGATGCCATCCCCACCCCCAAACCGAATATCTGAGGTTTAATTTATGTTCTTCCCTTTTATTCACACAATCAGTATAGATGAGTGAGATCTGTTTGCTATTTCTAGCAAATATGTAAAAGCTCTATGGTCGGCTCGTCTTTAAAAACGGTATTTATCGATGGTAATATGGTGGCTATGATGATGGAACTTATAGTTTTCTTTATAAAATGGTGAAGTTATCGGCGGCGATGGATGAAAAGTACGTGACCGGATTTTGAACATCATTTAAGACTCTTATTTTTTTATCGCCCTCGTAAATGTTTCCGGGAAGCATCTACATAAGAAATTGTCTATTTAATCACACACACACATGCACCAATCATATAAAAAACCTTTATGGATCAGAAACACTGTGCACACCTACTGCCCAACAACTATCGACAACTTAAATTTATGATGAGCCAAAGGATATCCGAAAACACAGCAGACATTTAAAAATGTTGGTATTGCATTTGAAGGTAGGTGCTAAGCGAACATGGTGTTAGAAAATGCTAATAAAATGTCACTTTTAGACAAAAAAAAAAAAAAGAAAGCAATATGCTTAGTGACTTGGATAATTTCAAATGAAGTGTTTCGATTTATAAACACAAGTTACTATACAGGAGTAATATTGTACTCTGATTAGCTCTTAGAAGAAAAAGAACTGATAAATCATTACATTTAAAAAATTATTTTTTAATGTATTACAATATTTAGTGCCACCAGCAAATAGCTATAAATAATCGCTACAGCTTGTCTAATATGGGCTGCAACTCTTCAGGATGATAATCTTTCAATTTTAATACAGGATGTAAAAATCGCGAAGAACACTAGTGAAATTTTACATATATATATATATATA
>NC_068985.1:51758094-51763267 GCF_001194135.2 Octopus bimaculoides
TCATGCCTCTTCAAAGTGCATTGACGAAGAATGAAAATATGAAATAAGGCACAAAACGAATAAAAAAACATTAGGAAGGTTGAGGGGTTAACATCTTCAGGTGGTTCCTGTTAGAATTAATTAATCATTATTTGATTGAGGGCGGTGTTGAGCAGAAATAAAATGAAGACAGAGTAACATCAAACTATTATTCACTAGAATAATAATAATGTTACTGGTTATTCCACTGAAATACTTACGAAAAATTCATATATATATATATATATATATATATATATATATATGAATTAACGAACTGAAATAATTGGATTTTTAAAAGATGAAGGGAGGGGTCGCACAGTAAACATGGTCAAGTGTTATGTATGTGTATTATAAGAATGTACATATTACAGACACACACACACATATATACATGTCCATTTTTCATGTGTATATTAAATATTTACTAGCTAGTCATGTGCAGATATATATGTTATACATAAATATATATACATATATACGAATGTGTGTGACATCCACCAAGACCATGTCATTTGATTCCTATTACACGCAACTAAATACTGTTATAACCTGAAAAATTTGGGGGGAAAGATTGGAATATAATAAAAATTCTTATTCTTTATCAAGATATATACTAAATGAAAATAAAAGGAAAATGTCAACAAAATGTTACCTTTTCGCCGTCGGAAATCTGATCATCGTAATCAGCCATTTTGATTTCGAATGTTAGCAAAGCAAGGAATGATGCATGCTGGGCGGAAAAAGCTAAAATAAATAAAAAAAATTTAATCAGTAATATTATTTACTACTTTTTATATCTGTAGATATTTTTTGAGAAAATGTGAAAAATATACTAACTATAAATAAATAAAAATGTATAATAAATATTATTGTTGGTTATGCCTACGCTATTGTGTATGCCTCTATGTGTCAATGTGTGCACATCACTGTGCGTGTGTTGGACTAAAAGAGTGCTTGCGCTTGGCGGGTCTATATTTATTATAAATTATCTCCGGCTTCGGGACTGCGTTGCATTTAAATATTTCAAGAAAATATTGTAATTTTGTGATTTCCTTAAATCATCCCCTACAAAATTGAACATCACATCGCATGGGCACAAACACACACATTTACATACTCATGGGTGTGTATGTGTATGTAAGTGTGTATGGAGGAGGGTCGTAATTAAAAAAAAATTGCAACTAAATGATCCGTGGACTCAGCAAGCTAATTTTTAATTTTTTTATTTTTCTGATAGAGCAATTTCTTCTAAAGTACTTTTAATAGTTGGTATGAAATTAAGAGAAAATTCTGCTGAGTAGGATGTTTAGAATAGAAATTAATGCAGATGAAATATAGTGGGTGTAGTTGACATTAATGTGAGGTCACTTCCTGTTTGGGAAAAGTCAACTATTATAAACAAAGCATTTTTTCTACTTCACACACACACATAGATACATAGGCATAGGTAATTTTTTGGTATTGGTACATGACGTCAGTTATGAGTGAGTGTGTATACGAACGTGTTTAACTGTTCAGCTCTGTCGAGCAGATGAAGGACAATGTCAGACACTCACTCATGACGTCATAGACTTATACCGAAACCTTACCTATATGTGTGTGTGTATACGAAAATATAATTCAGAGTTGTCCAAAAATGTCATCACATTAATATCTACTGGTGAAACAATGTTGTAGCCAACACACTCTACAATGAGATCTGTCGGAAAGATAATCCTGTGATCTAAGAGATAAGAACCCACTGTATGGTAGAGACCATAGCCACTCGTAATATAAAAAGAGTATAGGCGGAATTTCTCAGTAACAACCTCAGTAAAATCATCACCATCAGCAACGTCCGGTTTCCATGCTGGCATAAGTTGGACAGCTTGAAAGGAACTGGCAAGGCTGGGGGTTGCCCCAAGTTCCATAGAGTGTTTTGGCTAGGTTTCTACAGCTGGATTAATTTCCTAACACCAAACACTTTACATAGTTTCCTACGTACATTTTACGTGGCGCTAGCATCCACACCAAGGCATTTTACGTGGTACCTTGGTTTTAGGATATTAATCATGTTGTGGTGGGTGGGTCTTCTTGGATACAGCAATGCGACATGTATCTTGGTCCTCTCTTTCGTAGGACCGAGATATGTGATGCATTGCTGTACTCAAGAAGATCCGCTCACTTCAACAGAAACAATATCTAAAAATAAAGGTGCCACGTAGACCAGGCATAGTGGTTTGGAGACGAGATATAGTGATTCAGGACAGAGAAGAGTAATGAAATTAGTTGCCCACCAGATGTCAACCTAAAGAGAAATATCAGCGAAAAAGAAAATACCTACGCTAAAATATTCTTTTCTATTCTAGGCACAAGGCCCGAAATTTTGGGAGAGGGGTCCAGTCGGATCTATTTTAAAACGGGGGCCACATTTTTCATTAATGTTTTACGTAGTGTTTTTGGTACGGAAAGACTTTCAAACTTCGTATACTTATCTATTTTGTGTTATAGAACAGAAAAATATTTTTGTATTCGAATTTATTTCATGTAAAAAATTGTCTTATTTCGATAATTTCAACCAATCACTGACAAGTATTCAGTTGTTTATATTTACTCTTTTGGCTGATTAAGCGATGTAAAACGTATTTAATCTCCATACCTTCGTTTTATTTGCTTTTTTCATTTTAAATTTGCTTTAACCCTAACCCTAACCCTAGGGTTAGGGTTAGGGTTAGGGTTAATTGTTTCAGAATCGTTTGTTTATGTAGTCGGCCCTTAATGTATATCGGCTGAATGGACGTCAGTGATTGGTTGAAATTACAGAAATACGACAACTTTAACATGGAATAACTTATGGATTTCTTTTTTTTTTTAAGAAGACTAAGAGAAAAAGATGTTTTATATGACACATTCTACCAGTGTTCCAAGTTTCAAAGTGTTTCGTTAATGAAAAATGTGGCCCCCGTTTTAAAAAAGATCCGTCCAGTCGATTAGATCAATCCCAGTATACAACTGGTACTTAATTTATCGACCCCGAAAGGATGAAAGCAAAGTCAACCTCGGCGGGATTTGAACTCAGAAAGTAAAGATGGACGAAATACCGCTAAGTATTTCGCCCTGCATGCTAACGTTTCTGGCAGCTCACTGCCTTACCTACGCTAAAATATTGAGGCATTTACAGCTATTCACAAGTTCAGATTTACTAACTAGGTCAGATTTATACCCGTAACTATTTTGGACTCTAGGATATGTAACAAGCTGCCTCAGTACCAATCTTGAGAAATTAGGCTTCTTAAAACCGGAAAGAAGAAAGTTTATTAGAAGATTATAGATAGAAGTCATCAATGGAACTGTAAAAATATGCAACACTTACCACAAGTTTAACATTTAAATACATATATACATGTCTAGACATGCAACTATGTACATGAGAATACATACATAAAACAAAATACAAATCTGTACATGCACTGACTTACAAATATTGCACACTTACACACAAAACATGCATGAGTAACCTTGTTGAAATTGTTTAAAATTCCAATGAAGGAGCCTTAGATCTAGATGAGAAACCGACTCTTTTTCATTGGCAAGATATCTAAAAATAAATCTGAATAACAACATACATACATACATGCATACATCTAATGTTTAAGGTTCTCAACAATGTTGCTGGAGAGCACATGGAATCATGTGATGTTAATAACTGGAATATAAATACTCTTATATACACAGCCGCTATTACTCTTGAAGAACACCAAGGAGAAATCTGCATTGAATAAAGTAATGAAATTTACTTAACGGAAACAACCTAGATGGAAACAAAACTTGAAATAAACAACAACATGCGCGACCATATTGGATGGTTAATTACAACAATAAAATATAAGGAGAAGAATGAGTTTACACCTCACCAACTCTACCTTAGACAAAAATTAATGAAACTTTTATGGCAACTCTTCACACCGAGCCCTTGAGGGAAAGCTGATCACTTTAAAACATGAACTTAGGACGATGAGCGAGGAACTCCGCTATCACAAGCGAATTTTTGAGCAAGCCAGTATCAATTGCAAGTTTACTTCCTACCCACAAGTATTATACAGACAGATGAGGAAGGAAAATATTACCATTAAGAAAGTTCCCTCCCAAAAAGATCTACAACCATCCTGGTCAAAAATTTGGAACGAAAAAAGGGACATCAACCTGAATGCATCATGGTTAAATACAGCTGAGATAGAATGTACTGTACCAACACTAACAGTAAAATATACAAAACTGATGCAGAAACCTTTACTATAGCAGTAGGCAAACTGCAGAATGCGAACGGAACTTATAGTTGGATATTGAAACAAGAAGCTGACATTTTATAGAAACCAATTGATATGTATGTTCAAAAGGACTATGGAAGGTCAGACTGAAATACCACATTAGCCTGCTAGAGCAAGGATAAATCTTGTTGCCAAAAATGAAATCACCGAGGTGGCAGGAAACTACAGGCCCATTGCTTGCCTAAACATTATGTACAAACTGCACATAAATCGTCTCAGCCAATTCCTCCGGGACCATTGTGAATCGAACAGCATTGTGACTGATGAACAAGCTGGTGGAAAGAAGGTGTAGGAAAGTGGTTATACACCATCAGGTGTATACCCGCTTCCGTACATTAAATTCTGAAGAAACAACGAAACGCAGATTCTGAACCATCAACACAACAATATTTATTTACAGAGGAAATAGGCAGCACTTCGCCCTTTGGTTGCTGAGACGTTGGAATGTTGGAATGAGCTGTCCCCAGAGTTGGAATGTTGGAGAGACAGCTTGACACGTCCATGCTCATGGCCGGCCGGCCGAGAAAGAGGATGAATAAGGGCGCCAAACTTGGATATTGATGACTACGCATGCGCACGAGACAAGGCGTTACGACATGGCTCCCATGCGAGTGCTGAAAGCACGAAAATAGAAAATTGGAGGAACGCCTGAGGCAAGATGGCCACTGAAACCACCCACAAGATGTGGCACAAACACACACAAAGAAAATCAAAGAAATGAATGTACACTTGTGAGATACATGCATGCAATCTGAAAGGAAAGAAAATATATGAGTGTATGTGTCAATGAGGAATACAGAGCATTGAAAGAGTGTCTGTATATTGACGATAAGTGTCGGAACACA
>NC_068985.1:51764523-51768306 GCF_001194135.2 Octopus bimaculoides
GGTTGTTCTTACTCGGGGTCACCAATTTGTAGGAAAGTGGTTATACACCATCAGGTGTATACCCGCTTCCGTACATTAAATTCTGAAGAAACAACGAAATGCAGATTCTGAACCATCAACACAACAATATTTATTTACAGAGGAAATAGGCAGCACTTCGCCCTTTGGTTGCTGAAACGTTGGAATGTTGGAATGAGCTGTCCCCAGAGTTGGAATGCTGGAGAGACAGTTTGACACGTCCATGCTCATGGTCGGCCGGCCGAGAAAGAGGATGAATAAGGGCGCCAAACTTGGATATTGATGACTACGCATGCGCACGAGACAAGGCGTTACTACAAAGGGATTGTGGGGATGTGCCGAGCAAAGCTGTACTGTCTGAAGTAAGAAAACAGCGCAGAAACCTTATGACAGAATGGCTTGACTATAAGAAGGCATTCGACTCTATCCCTCATTCATGGCTTTTGAAGTGCCTACATCTGGCAAAGGTACCTATTACCGTAACTGCTTCTATAAAGAGGCTCACAAAGACACGGACAACTATTCTTACTCTTACTACAGAGAACAGAATAATTGTTTTTAGTAGTATAGGCATTACAAAGGGAATGTTCCAGGGAGATAGTCTTCCTGCACTTCTTTTCAGTTTGGCACTGAATCCATTATCGTATGGTTACATGCTATGATCTTCAATGCTAGAAATATCAATATAACAATTGAAAACAACATTTTCAGCTGATATAGGTATGGAATTTGGCCAAAAGAAATGTTCATATTTGGTTAAAGATCGAGGAACCTCAGTTCCCTAAACCCAAAACCTGTACATCAACGGTATCTCTATCTCCCCCATTCCACACAAAGAATGTTACAAGTACCAAGGCATAGACGAAAATGTATCATATGAAGGCACTGTGAACAAAGATAGAGCGACCTGAGAATATTACACCAGACTTAGGAAAATATGGCAGTCGGAACTCTTCTCTTACAGCAAAACAATATCCCACAATGCATTTGCAGTACCAGTTCTGATCCCAACATTTGGGATACTTGATTGGTCTGTAGAGGAAATCCACTCTATAGATATCAAAACCTACAAAATCTTGACAGCAACTAGGAACTTCCGCAGAAACAGTGATGTTGACAGGTTCTACCTAAGAAGAAATGAAGGTGCTAGAGGCCTGAGATCAGTGCAGACGGCCTTCGAATGCCATATGGTATCACTCAGGCAGTACCTGCTAAACAACAGCAGCAAAAAAAAAATATATATATTAATGCAGTCCTGAAAAGTGAAGTGAACAACATTGTGCGAGTTGGTAGTGAACTCCTCAACAAACACTCTCTTCCTGGTGATCTATACAGCCCCAAAACAGCTGGGTTCTCTTACCTCAGAGAAGACCTGGATGGAAAGTACTCAGCATACAAAAAATAATTAGAAAAAAGACCGTGCATGCGTATGTTGTCCGGAAGCTTGAAGAAGACAGTAAAATTGACACGGAGCACAGCCTCTCTTGGACACAAGACTACTACATCATATCACATCACACTTTAAAGGCTATGCGTTTGCAATGCAGGAACAGGAGATTGACACAAAATACCTGGTGAACAAGAGAGACAGTGACACTCTTGTAAACCCAAGCTGCAACCGCATGCGTAGATTATGTCATGTTTCTGTGGAAGACATTACGCATGTGATTATCAGCTGTCCTAAAATGTCGTCGCGGTACGACCTCCCTATGCGGTACGATGTTGTTGCTAAAACAATTTACAAGGCCATCCGCAAAAAAGACTGTCCTGAAATAAACTTAGAAAATCTCTGTTATAGAATACATTCATAAACACCAACTCAAGGAATACTGGTGGAATATTCCCATCAAAACTCCTGTCAAACGTAAGCATAACAGGCCAGATATTGTTCTTTGGGACAGAGGGACAAAGGTATGTACGATCATAGAGGTTAGCTGCCCTGTAGGTATAAATATCTCTTTGAAAATCAAAGAAAAACCGGATATCTATGGACAACTGCTTCGAAACCTCCAGCTTCTATAGCCAGACTTTGAATTCATATTCATACCAATAATAATTGGAGCACTAAGTTTTGTTAGAAAATGTTTAAAGAAGAATCTGGATAAACTGGGATTTTCAAAAAGAGAAACTGACCGGCTGATTCGTACATTACAAGTCCAATCTGTGAGTGGAACAGTAAAAATATGCAAGACTTTTCTTAAATTCCAAATGTGAATTTGTCTGTGTTAACTACAACCCAAAGATGGAGACTTGTATCTTTGTTGGAAACCGGCTCCCTCCTCAGTGGAATATTTATAATGATTAAAAAATCGAAGAAACGTACATACATACAAACATACATATACATATGTATGTACATACATACATGTATGTATGTACATACAAACCACCAAGAACAAGAGGAAAAACCGCGCTACGAAGCTTTTTTACAAATACAAGCGTCCCCTCCAACCGAACGTGTGAATGGGGGCAGGCTTAAAATTATGTGGGCCTGTGTGCGTGTATAAGTAACCTAGTGCGTACATTTTATGGAGTGATGCGAGTTTCATGTACTGGTGTGTATGCGTGTGTGCGTGTGGACGTGTATACATGTGTGGGGATTATCATGTGTGTGTGTGTGCGCGCGTGCAAACGCATGGGCATGTGTGTGTTTATGGGAGCATGTGTGTATGTGTACAAGTAACCTAGTTGGGCGTTGTGTGGAGTGATGTACGTTTCGTGTATTTGTGTGTGTGTGTGTGTGTATGCAATTAAACTAAAATTTTATGTAATACAATGAAGTAGAAATATGAATATGTCATCATAGACAATACAAAGTTTTCCGATCCCGCTCATCACGTAATTACCTCCGCCAAGGAAGGAGATTATGTTTTCTTCGGCGTTGGTTTGTCCGTCTGTGTTCAAAATAACTCAAAAAGTTGTGAACGGTATTTGATGAAACTTTCAGGAAAAGTTGGTAATGATACAAAGAACAGATGATGAAATTTTGGTAGTGATCCAGGAATTTTTATGGATTCTTGAAGGATTTTTCATTTGTTATATCTACCTTACATGAAGTATTACAATGTTATGTTCTTTGATTATCTCCCTTGAAAACACGTTCATCGTTTCCACGTAACCTATGGTGGCGTTACTGATTCCAAAGTTTATATTCGTTTCTCTATTAGTAATTTTACTCGCGTATCTATCTTAAAATCAGCTGCTTGGCAGAGGTCTGCGGAGGATGACATGACAAGCCTTGACTATTGGGATCGACTCAAAAAGCTCAGGCTTTGCTCCCTCCACCGCCGCTGTGAGCTCTATATCTTCTGTATGATGTGGAAAATATTCCATCAACATTGTCCATCTTTAAAATTCGTCCGAGGCTTGGCCCCCCCCCCCGTGTCATCCGTCCACTACAGAAATGTTCGTATCACAACACTTTGACAGAACTATTTCACCTCAATTGACCCTGCTCTCTTCAACATCATGCTAGACACACATAAAGGAGGAAAGTGACTTCACGGCATTCAAACGATCCCTAGATGATTACCCCCAACGAATACCAGATAAACCACCCACACCCAGATATGTCTCTGAAAACAATAACCCTCTGCTTGAATGGGCTACGGTTCCCCAGAGCTGACTGTGTATCTCTTCCAGGTGGTGCTATTAAATTAGACATGGCCTGAGTCAACTTCGGCCGAAACTTATCTAATTAATCTAATCTATGCTGTAACCTTTTAATCAAAGCATGACAACGTGGGTAGAGGCTGATATCTTAAC
>NC_068985.1:51768316-51769024 GCF_001194135.2 Octopus bimaculoides
ACCTGGTTTCTATCCTCAAACTGTTCCGTTTTGTTGATGCATTTTTTTTTTTAATAAAGCACTCCGAAATCAGAAAAATCAAAAATCTGCAACAATCTCGGTCCCATGAGTATCAGATAATCGATTTTCAACTGTGTAAAGAGACTGATTGTGGTGAAAGCAGAGACAGTGTTGATGATGACGATGGTCGAGATAACTATGGGAGGGGGTTTATGTTTTTGCTGGCGTTGGTTTGGGAAATTGGGCGATTGTCAGCATGCGTGTATATGGGTGGAAATGAGCTCCTTGGTGGAGGTCTGCGCTCTCCGAGTGCTTTTCTAGTTGGATATACAATAATACCGGTTGGTATGGATATACTGGTGGAATATATATATAATTGTTAAACAGGACAGCAAACATTAAGGCAAGGCAAACATATTGTATATAACTTGAGATGTATAACTTGCGATGTTTGCCTTGCCTTATTGTTTGCTGTTCTATTTAACAATTATATATCCGCTGCATCGGAAATCTGCAATCGCTCCATAACTACCGTTTCGGCTATAACTTTGGAGCCCCTATACAGCACTCACCTAGCGTGTGAACTAAACCCCCATAATTAGTATATATACATACGTACACACACACACACACACACACACACACACACACACACACACACACATATATATATATATATATATCGATCCCAGGACTTATACATATATA
>NC_068985.1:51772650-51782459 GCF_001194135.2 Octopus bimaculoides
ATGTATGTATGATTTTTTTTTTCAGAATGAGAAAAGTTCAAGGTTGTTAAAGATTTAGAACTTTTATAAATAGGTCTTACAGCTGTTTCCGGGATATTTTAAAGATCCCTTCATCGGAGATGGTGTTAGAGAATGGTTAAGCAATAGTTAATTTAGATAAGATGTGAAATAGAGAGTGAAGTGGAGGAATGAAAATAGGTGTGAGATATGCAGGGATATTGCATCTGTAGATCCGTCCACCAAATCCACTCACAAGGCTATAGTAGAAGATCATCATCATCATCATCATCGTTTAACATCCACCTTCCATGCTAGCATGGGTGGGACGGTTTGACAAGAGCTGGCCAGGTAGAAGTCTGCACCAGACTTCTGTGACTGTTTTGGCAGGGTTTTTAGAGCTGGAAGCCCTTCCTAACACCAAGCACTCAGCAGAGTGGACTTAGTGGTTTTAACGTGGCACAAGCACTGGCGAGGTCAGTTTTGGCAAGGTTTTTACAGCTGGTTGCCCTTCTGAATACCATTCACTTTACAGTGTAGACTGGGTGCTTTTAAGTGGCGCCTGCACTGGCAGGGTCGCCAAATACTTGCAAGACAAAGAAAGTAACCCACCCCCCACCTAAAAACGAGTTAATTTGTTCCCGGAGACCGCTCGTAAAGCGTAAACTTGTAAAGCAGAGCAATAATTTCCCATAGTAGCAATGTTATAAATCGTAATTCATTTCCAGAAGAATATTTTACCGATAAAAATTTATGATACTCGTAAGTAAATGGCAATAAAACAACTGTAGAATGTAAAGAATATTTTATGTAAAGTAAAAAGAATGTCAACATCATTTATAATAAGAAATATTATTATTATTATAATCATTTCCTGAATTACCTTCGCTCGCAATAGACTCGCGCACACCATCACTTGTAGACGCGATCGCCAATTCACAAGCACTCCTAGACAAACTTGTAGAAGTCTAGAGTTGTTTGCTTAGAAGTATTTTTTCACTCTCTATAAATTTCTCAGTAACACGCAGAAGCATTTGTTATGGTAGTAGAAACTTTTGCACTTCGTTAAAAATTTAGATTTGTGCTCGAAAAATAAAACTCGTAAATCCGAGGTTCCGTAAAGTGGGCCCTCGTAAAGTGAGTTATTACTGTAGTTTTAATTTAAAAAAAAAAGTTAACTCGTATTAAAACTATTTTGTACGTCCACAGAAATAATAATAGAGTGTTAGCCAAGTTTTTAGCCATCTACTCTGATTTAGCACTGTAATAAAAACAAAAAAAACAAAAAACAAAACAGGTATTATATTCATGTAGCACACTCGCGCCATTAGAAAAAAATAACAGCGAAAATTCTCTCAGTAGCATTTTCAAGAGGAATTACAACCCTTGGTGTGTAAAAGAAAAAAAAAACGGGGACATATTTATTTAAAGTTGTGCTGGAATTACATATCAATTATAACTCAAGAATAGTGTACTGGACCTCGATCGGAGAGATTAGCGGCTATAATGTAAAATTAGCTTCAAATATACAAATCGTGACATGTTAAAACCTTTACCGGAGGTAGCGGTTTTAACATGTCACGATTTGTATATTTGTATTAAGTGGACACTGATGAACGAACTGGAGGACTTGGACTACGCAGATGATCTCGCGTTACTGTCACATCGCCTGCAAGACAAGCAAGATAAGGTAGACCACCTGAGAGAAACTTCACGGCAAGTGGGCTTGAGGATCAGCCTGGAAAAGACAAAAGTGCTGCATATCAACAACAAGCAGGAAGAGCCAATCACAACTGAGGGGGCACCTGTGGAGGACGTTAGTGAGTTTGTCTATCTTATCAGCAAATCAGGTGGATCAGACGAGGACATCACTGCAAGAAGCAAGAAGGCTTGGCAAGCCTTCGCTATTCTTCGGCCGGTATGGAAGTCCACTGCCATCTCAACTCGAACTAAACTCCGCTTAGTTCAAACGCAAAATCTGTGCTTTTGTATGGCTCTGAAACATGAGAGTCACCTGCAGCAACTATAAGAAGATCCAGACCTTCATCAACAAATGTCTTCGGCAGATCCTCCATCTGAAGTGATTCAACAGAGTGCCAAACACTGATCTGTGGGAAAGGGCCAACCAGGGGCAAAAAGGATTGAGAGAGACATGTTAAAACGTTAATCCATCCAAGGGACGTAACTTTAGTTATTCCGTAGGCCAGTACAGGTTATTTCCCTTTATATACAAATAACTTTTTTTCTGTTTGAAAAATTTTATTATATTTAATTTTGCGAGAGGGCGAGCCGATTACATCAACCCCAGTGTTTGTCTAGTATTTATTTTATCAGCCACAAAAGGATGAAAGGCAATGTCGACCATGGTGGAATTTGAATTCCAAATGTAAATTCTGAAGAAATCTCTTTAAATATTTTATACGGCTTGCTAACGATTCTGTCACCTCACGACTTTTGTTATATCTAATAATAAACACACGCACTAATTCTATTTTACTTCTTTTATTATTATTATTATTATTATTATTATTGAGTGAGTGAGAGAGCAGTGCACGTCCTCAAAGTTACTCTAGGGTAAAATAGTATACCCATCATGATTACCCGTCTGATAAGGGTACACCAGGCACATGCATCACCATATGTGTGTGACATGATGATCTCATATCAAAATAAATAAATAGCGTATGACCTTGCAGGTGGGGTCTAGTTAGAATTTTCTTCAGGTCGAGTGGCCCATCCCACGCAAATGTTCCTTGAATAAGGGTTGTTTAAGGATGTTGAACGAAACACCCATGTTTCCAGAGGTGAATTATTCAGACTCCAAAGAATTTCTCTCAACACATGGCTATGATGATCCCACACTGCTTCTACTAGTAATCAGAGATGTACATATCGTCAGCCACTAAGGAGCATTCTCAACTGGTCAAAGTCAAGCAACTGACAAGCAAATCTGTGGTATTGAGCCAAATATTTATTGTAGCCCATCTTTTATACAAAACATGTACATGATAACACTTCCAATCAGTTAAGATCAGAAGCTATGAGAGCCACTGCTTGGTACTGCATCAGGGCATTTATTTATTATTATTATTGCGTGTAGGACGAATTCAGCTATCACCTGAATACATAGTGAAGCTTGCCTCACCGCCCTCCTTTGGCCAGGTGGGGCAGGCAATTTTTATTTGTCTGGAGGCTGTAGCAAAAGAGGTAGTGTGGTGGACATATTTGAAAGGGCTAAAGACAGACATTTTCCTCTTTGGTCAAGGCCTCATAAAAGTGAGGGTGGAGAGGGAAGTGCTGCCTTCTAGCAAATTTGTTGAAAAGTGGGTGAATGTCAGAAAAATGGCCAGTGTGAATAGATCCATTTTAAGCATGTGCCTGTGTAAAAAAAGAAAAAAAAGGAGGACTCTTGCTCTGTTGGTCAGGAACCTATGGCTTTTATGGGTTTTTCCATGAGTAGCCTTAAAGCACTTCCTCCTATTGCGAGTTTTATGTGTTTAATTTTGTTTGTTATTTTATTTACACGTTTTAAAATCCTTTGTATCAACCTGTTTTGTCATTTCATGTTGTTTTTAAAAGGATGAATCATTATTATCATTATTATTATTAGAATCGTTAGCATGCTGGGCAAAATGTTGAGTGGCATTTTGCCCATTGCTATGTTCTGAGTTCAAATTTCACTGAGGTTGACTTTGCCTTTCATCCTTTCAGGGTTGATAAATAAGTACCAGTGAAACACTGGGTTTGATGTAAACTAGTCCTGTCACCCTAAATTTCAGGCCTTGTGCATCAGTAGAAAGGATTATTTCTATTATCATTATTAGTCAAGTAGTTAAGTATTTGACTTTTAATTGATCATTTGGTGGGCCAATCAAAGCACTGAGCATTCATTATTGGCATAATTTCTTTTTGAGATACAAAATCTCTTTTAACACACACTTTCACCTCAAGAACAGAATGAGGAGGTGAATTAGAAGGAAGGAGTAGAGTGAATGAATTAGAAAGAGATCTGGTTCTTTCTCTCTGAAGAGAGAGTAAGAGAGAGAGAAAGTGAGAGAGAGGAAGAGAGAGAGGGAGAGAGAGAGAGAGAGAGAGAGAGAGAGAGAGAGAGAGAGAGAGAGAGAGAGAGAGAGAGAGAGAGAGAGAGAGAGAGAGAGAGAGAGAGAGAGAAATGTAGAGATTATAACAACTGAAAACCACAGAAGAGGTGCATGTTGATATGATGTGGCATTTATTAAGGTGTGACAGTGTGGTAAGAAGATTGTTTCCCAACCACATGGTTGTGGGTTCATTCTCACTGTATAGCACCTCAGGTAAGTGTCTTCTACTATAGCCCCAGCCAACCAAAGCCTTGTCAGTGGATTTGGTAGACATAAAATGAAAGAAGCCCATCATGTGTCTACCTACCTACGTACCCATCTCTCTCTCTCTCTATCTATCTATCTATCCATCTATCTAACTGTCTGTTTATCTATTTATCTGTCTGTCTGTCCGTCTGTCTACCTATCTAATATATCTATCTAATATGTGTGCTTGTGTTTTTCCTTCATCATTGCTTGACAACCAGTGTTGGTTTGTTTATGTCACTGATACTAAGCGTTTTGGCAACAGACACTGATAGAATAATTACCAGGTTTAAAAAAAAATAAATACTGGGGTTGATTTGTTTGATTGAACCATTCAAGGCTATGACCCAACATGACCTCTGACAAATGACTGAAACAAGTAAAAGATAAAGAATAAATCTAATTTATACCAATTCCTTTAGAAGAACAGTTTGTTTACATGAAAATACCCCACAAAAAACATAAAAATAAACCTAATTAGTTCTTTTAGAAAAGAAATAATCTATTTGGGCTACATTTATTAATCATCTCCACTCCCTCTCCAGTGCATCTCACTATACCACACCATATATGGATATCATTTACAAATTAAGTTCTGTAACGTATGAACCTATAGAAGCTAAGGGCATTGTTATCTATTTTGTATTAACTACAAGTATATTTAAGAACTATGTTATCAACTTCACCTTTGTACGTTATTCTAAAAGTCAGAATTTGCTGTGATAATGAGATATTTGTCATCATATCATTTGTAAAAGTCTACTTGTGATATTCATCACCAATGGAGGTATTCAATATGAAATCCACTTTACATACTTTCTTAATTATGCATTACATTTAAGGTGGCGAGCTGGCAGAATCGTTAGCTCACAGGGCAAAATGCTTACCATCATTTCGTCTGCCTTTACATTCTGAGTTCAAATTCTGCTGAGCTTGACCTTGCCTTTCATCCTTTCAGGGTCAATAAAATAAATACCAGTTGAATGCTGGGATTGATGTAATTGATTGAGCCTCTCCTCCGATATTGCTGGCCTTGTGCCAAAGTTTGAAAACAATTATGCATTACATTTGAACCATATTTGTTAACAGTGTAACTTAGTGGTTCAGCAAACAAGTCTGATATAATGAGTACCAGGCTTTAAAAAAAAACCTAAGTACCAGGGTTGATTCATTTGACTAAAACCCTTCAAAGCTGTGCCCCAGCATGGCCACAGTCTAATGACTGAAACTAGTAAAAAAATAGAAGATAAAAGAGAAAATATTTATTCTGCTTGCTCTCTGCTCTGACAGGCAGAAATTTATCTTTAGTGGACCTCCAACTATCTGTTACATTGATAATTTACAGAATTTACTCTCACCAAACATTGAAGATCTGGTGATACCCAGGTGGCTTTATGGCAACGTCTGTGTGGGAAGAGGGTGCCTCCAATAGCAAGTTCGTTGACTGCACAGAAATCATCTAGGAGTTCCCCGTTTTCATTCATTACTCCGAGGCCATTTCTTCCCATCACTCTCTCTCTTCCACTATTGTCACTTCCAACTTTGGCATTCATGTCTCCCATAAGAATCAACATGTCTCTTCTGGGAATCCTGTCTACCACTGTCTGTAACTGGGAGTAGAAGACGTCTTTTGTGTCTTCCTCCGCATTGTTTGTAGGTGCATAACACATAATGATGGACACTTGCTGGAACCTGGACTTAAACCTGGCCATGATGATGCGATCAGACACCGGTTCCCACTCCATCAGACTCCTTGCTGCTTCCTTCGGCAACAGCAGCGCTACCCCAGCTTCATGGTGGTCCTCTTCATTGTCTTTACCTGAGTAGAGAAGTATTTCACCTGTCACTAATTTGACCTTTCCAAAGGAGTTCCACCTTACTTCACATATGCTGAGTAGCGTGAGGTGATACTGGTGCATCTGCCTCACCGCTTGTGCGCACCAATGACTGCAAAAAGTGGAAAATAACAGTTGAGGCCTTATGCTCCACAAGAGGCAAAAAAGATTAAGAGAGAAACATTGAAGATGAATGCATAAATACAGTAAGCTGAGAGCAGAAATTGGCTTGGTATATTTATTAAATAAACAAACAGTACTTTGAAACGATTGTCCAAATATCTTGTACTTCTCAAACAATATATCATATAAAAGAAATGGACTTTTTGGGAATAAGATGGTAAAATCTTTGTAAATGTCCATAGGTACAGGCATAGCTGTGTGATTAAAAAGTTTGCTTCCCAACCATTTAGTTTTAGGTTCAATCCCCCAATGTAGTACCTTGATTAAATGTCTTCTTCTATAGCCTTGGTTCAACCAAAGCCTTGTGAGTGGATTTAGTATATATTTCTATATGTATAAAAAGACACTCATGCTGGTATCACGTTAAAGGTATTGGTGCCACATGAAAAGCACTTGTGCTGGTACCATGTTAAAAGCACTGGTGTTGGTGCCACATAAAAAGCACCCAGTACACTCTGTGGAATGGTTGGCATTAGGAAGGCATCCAACTGTAGAAACCATGCCAGAACAGACAATGAAACCTGGTGCAGCCCCTGGCCTTACCAGATCTGGTCAAACAATCTGACCCATGCCAACATGAAAAAACGGACTTTAAATGATGATGATGATATATGTAGTTATTTATGTATGTATGTCTTTGTTCCCCACCCCGACTGCTTGACAACTTAGTGGTTCAGCAAAAAGACACTGATAAAATAAGTACTAGGCTTAAAAAAAAAAATTACTGGGGTCAATTTGTTCAACTAGACCCTTCAAGGCAGTGTCCCAGCATGGCTGCAGTCCAATGACTGAAACAAGTAAAAACATAAAAAGAAAATATATTTTAGTGGAAAAGCTTTTCCAAATTTGAACTTCTGCATATTTTTGAAAGTCAAATTCCTCCCATAAATTAACTCTGATTAGTATCATCATCAATTTTGCTATTATTGCTGAAGGCAGCGAGCTGGCAGAATCGTTAGTATACTGGGCTTAAAATGCTGAGCAGCATTTTGTCCATCTTTATGTTCTGAGTTCAAATTCCGCTAAGGTTGACTTTACCTTTCATCCTATCGGGGTCGATAAAATAAGTACCAGTCGAGTACTGGGGTTGATGTAATTGACTTAATCCCTCCCCCAAAATTTCAGGCCTTGTACCTTTAGTAGAAAGGATTATTATTATTATCATTGCTGAAGGTGGTGAGCTAGCAGAATTGTTAGCAGGCTGGACAAAATACTTTGTGGCATTTCATCCATTGCTACATTCTGAGTTCAAATTCTGTCGAGGTCAACTTTGCCTTTCATCCTTTTGGTGTCAATAAAATAAGTACCAGTGAAACACTGGGTTGATGCAATTGACTTGCTCCCTTTCCCCCAAATACAGGCCTTGTGCCTATAATAGAAAGAATTATTATTATTACTCACTGGCCCTCGTGCCGGTGGCACGGAAAAGCACCCACTACACTCTCAGAGTGGTTGGCGTTAGGAAGGGCATCCAGCTGTAGAAACTGTTAGATCAGATTGGAGCCTGGTGCAGCTTTCTGGCTTGCCAGTCTTCAGTCTAATCGTCTAACCCATGCTAGCATGGAAAGCAGACGTTAAACGATGATGATGATGATGATGATGATGTTGATGACTGCTATTGAGTGGAAGATGTCCAACTCACAGAATCATTAGCTCATTGGAAAAAATGCAGCTAAGCATTTTGTTTGTCTTTATGCTCGGAGTTCAAATGCCACAAAGGATGATTTTGAAGGTGAGTAAAATAAATACCAGTTGAACACTGGGGCTGATGTAATCAACTTAACCTCAAGTTAAAGTTCCTAAAGTTGCTGACTTTGTACCAAAATTTGAAGCCATTATTATTCTCAAGTGGAAGGTAAACAAGCTGGCAGAATCATTAGCACTCCAGACAAAATTCTTGGTGGTATTTTTTCCAGCTTTACATTCTGAGTTCAAATTCTGCTGAGGTTGACTTTACCTTTCATCTGTTCAAGAGTCAGTAAAATAAAGTACCAGTCATGTACTGGGTTGATGTAATCAACATGTCTCCTTCCCCAAAATTTCAAGCCTTCTGCCTATAACAGAAAGGGTTATTATTCTTGAGTGATGCTCATTATTTAGCTTCATCTTCACTCTACATATCCATTTAATTAATTGTAAGTACTCCTGCCATTTAACCTACAAAACACTCATTTAACTTCCCCTATAAACAAGACAGTGATAGGTATTCCTTGGGTTGTGGTTTGCTTTGACTGTTGCATAATTTTATGTACTTCAATAAATTGTTGAACATGTGAAGCTGTAGGTTCTTCATGCATAATGAACAAACATACAATTGATTATTTAAATAGGAATATAAGTGTCTACTCCCATAACAACATTACAATGATTATGCCCCTCCCATTAAGCAATAAGTATTCCAAGTTAAAAACAACTGCAATTTCAAATAAACTAATCTTATATTGAAAAAAAGAAGCAGATCTCCAGCTGTCTGTCTGCCACAACATCTATTAGAGGGAAGTAAAGAAGGGGAGGAATCAAAATATACATCACAATTCATGTTTAGAAGGAGAGGAGAAAAAGTTGTTGGGAGAAAAATACAGTGAGAGAGAGAGAGTGTGTGCGTGTGAAAGATAAGTAGATAGACCGTTGTCACTATAGCAACTAACGAGACTTTCACTATATAACACTCTACTATTAAAAGAAAGTATGTGAATGGTTTACAAATATTTTTACCAGCAGCATAGTGACGGGTAAAGACTTAGTTTCTTTAAAACGTAATTTTAATAAAATACCATGGTACTAATAAATATCTTTGGTGATGGTAGTGACCACAAGAGAAAAAAAAATAATCTTATTGTGTAAAAAAGTTCATAATATTCTTAAGTGAAAAAAATTTACCTTTAGAGTATATTGAACAGTAGTTATTGTATAGTCCATTGCATTATGCAATAATATTCCAAGTTAAAAACAGCTACAGTTTCAAATGAAGTTAATTTCTATAAAAGATGATTCTAATAAAATATTGTAGTACTGTTGATATCTCTGGTGAAAGCTGGTGACTGAAAGGAAAAAACCTTGCATAAAAAGAAATTCGCATTCTTAAGTGAGTGAATTTATTTTAACAGTATATTAAGCAGTATTTATTGTATAGTTACTACAGAAGATTTTATTGAAATTTGTTTTAAATTGGATCATTAGGAGGTGATTATAACCAAATGCTTTAAAAATCTGAATTAAGAAAAGAGGGTAGACAGCTTATTCTGTTATTTGGGTTAAAAGGCTTCCAAGGATAAATAAAACATAAAGGCACAGGTGTGGCTGTGTGGTAAAAAGATTGTTTCTCAACCACATGGTTCCAGGTTCAGGCCCTCTGCATGGCTGACCAAAGCCTTGTGAGTGGATTTGGTAGACAGAAACCAAAAGAAGTCCATTGTGAGTGTGTATGTATATATATATATATATATAT
>NC_068985.1:51782571-51790408 GCF_001194135.2 Octopus bimaculoides
ATATATATGTGTGTGTGTGTGTGTGTGTATATATATATGTATATATCTATTTGTATGTATCTGTGTTTGTCCTCCCCCACTACTTGACAAGTAGTGCTGGTGTATTTATGTCCATGTAACCAAACAGCTCAGCAAAAGAGACCAATGGAATAAATACCAGGCCTTAGAAATATAAGTGCATTTGACTAAAAAATTCTTCAAAGCAGTGCTCCAGCATGGCTGCAGTCTAATGACTGAAACAAGTAAAAGATAAGATTTAAAGAGTCAAGAGAGAAAAAACTGACTTATGATAAATTATAAATGACTATAAACTGTTATGGAATAGTTCAAGTAAATCAGGCAATTAGAATAGGAAGAAATCTCTGGAATGGATATTGGAAGGTGTTTAATTTCATAAGCCAGTTATAGAGCATTAGAACCTAATGGAGTTCAAATTTCCAGGCAAATATTACAATATTATATCTTATATATAGCCATTTTACAAGTCTGCCTTGATTAATATTACAAATAACCCAACTCAAAACCTACTTGGTTGCTTTAGACACAGCACCCATGATAAATGCAGAAGAAGAAGAACCCATACTTAACTTTATCAGATGATCTTGAATTCAGGCAAATTCTAAATGATGTTTATGGCAGAAAAGAGATAGAGGCTTATTATTACATGTGTGCTTCTAAGAGACAACTTGCTGAGGTCAACTGTCAAGGTCTTGTGATTTGGTAGTGGAATAACACTGCAAAAATAGCCATAAAAACTAAGAGACAGGCATAGAAAGCCTACAAGACTGAGCAGCATAGAAAAATATCAATTAGAAGAGAAGCATTACTCAAAATTTGTTTTTTGGTCTTTTTCTCACCTACATCTACATCATCCATGATGAAATATTTTCTTCATTCTACTTCTCCATCTTACAAATCATTACTTGTCACAGACCCAGAACATTCCTTGTCTCCTAGAAGCACTGTACACCACCATCTTCATATCTCATGCTTTCTCATAAGTTTGGGAACAGGGGTGCCATGGGTGTAAGTGCACCTCCCTAAAATTTTTTGGAGACAATGAAAATACTTTGAACAGTGTCCTGAAAAACTTCACTAAAACGAACGAGTGGAGAAACATTTTTGGACTGATTGGAAATATTACTTTCCAATTATAAAATTTATCTGATTTGATTGGTGTATAAATGTTATAATAATTATCATCATTATAATACTTGTGTTTGTTTTTATATTAAGACTGAAAGAATCAACCTTGTTTGTAAAAAATGCTAGACCTGGGTTTCCACTCATTAAACAAATCTCATTAATATTACAAATAACCCATTATGCGTTTTCTTAAACTCTTGATATTTTAGACCAGTGGTTCTCTATCAGGATCCTTGGCGTTCCATATAAAATTTCGCTGTTAAGATTTATCTCCAATAAATTCGTTATACTTCTGTAGTGGCGTGAACCTTTTACACTTCTACAATGTACAAAATATTTTAATAATTGTTTTTATATAATTCCTAACAATATTAGATTATAAAAATATAATAGGATTTTTTAAACATCACATGGCTAGGAGGATCCATATGAGTAAAATGGGAATCAATGAGACCCATAGGTCAAAAAAAAAAAAAAAAGGTTGAGAAACACTGTTTTAGACTATTCCTTCAAGTGCTTACTCCGTATTATCATCTTATCTTCCCAAAGCACTGTCGACTCAACAATCTGAACTTTTTCTTGTCAGGTCAGGTCAACGTGCTGCATAGCTTGCGAATAAGAGTATTTTCTTCAAATCTACCAGCACCTCACTGCCATGAAGCGCCATGTGAATGTCTGAATATCATCTTTTTTTTCTTTACACTCCTGTTTTGTTCTTTTACTTTCTTTATGAGTACAACTTCGTGTTGAACTTCATTACATTGCCGCTTCTGTTTTAGTACAACATTAACAATACTCAGAACTTGGTTTTGTCGCCAGGGATTCTCTACAATGGATTACAAATAATTTACATGTTTCCACGAACGATGTAAAAATCACAGCACCGATGACATTCAGTAGTGAACGTCTATGATGTAAGGGAGATAACTGTATGATACAAGGGAGGTAATTAATTTATTCCCTTATTGAAATTTGTTAGAAAATATTTAGTTTCAAGTCAATTCTGATGGAGAAAACTTATGATCAAAAGTATTTCAGCCATGTTGCCAGGGATCTCTTTGCTTAATGGTACAGAGATCTCAGCCGGAATTTCAGAGTTACAGGGTTCGATTCCCTGTAAAAGTTTACTTGTTACTTTTCCCGTCTTCTAAGGAGTATTTACCCAATTTTCTAAGCTGTCTTCACAGCCATCCTGTGTTATAGAATTCCTTAATTTTCTAAAAAATACCGACACACTTGGCGCTTATAAGTTTGTTTACAAAATATTCTCACAATTCAAAAGCTATTACTTCACATTATAAAAAAGTATAAAGGCGGTGAGCTGGTAGAATCGTTAGTACTCCGAGCAAAATGCTTAGCGGCATTTCGTCCGCATTTGCGTTCTGAGATCAAATTTCCCTGAGGTCCACTTTGCCTTTCATCCTTTTGGGGTTGATAAATTAAGTACCAACGAGTACTGGAGTCGATGTAATTGACTATTCTTGTCCCCTCAAATTCCAGGCCTTGTGCCTAAAATAGAAAAGATTATAAAAAGTAATCTCGTAGCTTAATGATACAGAGGGCTCAGTCGAAATTTAGGAGGTACAGAGTTCAATTCTCTATAGAGGCTCACTGGCCACTTTTCTCTCCTTCTTAAAAGGTATTTGCCTGATTTTCTAAGCTGTTTTCACAATCATTGGGCATTCAAGAATTCCTTTATTTTCTGTAGAATATATATATATTCTACAGAACATGTAACTACTCGGACTTTGGGTATATGTCTCTTGGTATGTCGATTAAAGCACATTTACCATTTAGGCTACCTGATGTTATCCATAGTTACGATATGATTTTCACTAGATTTACACCTGGAAATCTGCAGTCTTTGTTGAGTTTATAATTGATGAAGGAAACAGAAGATGAACTTAGCATAAATCTTTATTCAGCACAACGATTGTTTCAACCCATCCTGCAGCTGTCCCTTAGGTGTAGGATATTGTGCATCTAGTTGTGTTGCATTAATCAGTGCAGGCTGTGTCATTCAAGTGCTTGGTGTAGAAAAGGATATCCCACTCGAGATACTGAGCTCTCCTAGGCATGTTGGTCTTGCTAGTTGTACATTGGTACACTCCAATGTACAATGTACCAATGTGCAACTAGTGAGAATGAGATTGAATAAATACCAGGCTCAAAAAAATGAAGTACTGAGGTTCATGCATTTGACTATAAGTTCTTCAAAGTGGTGCCCCAGCATGGCCATAATCTAATGAATGAAACAAGTAGAAGGTGAAAGATAGAAGATGAAATTATAACTTGAGGATATTATTGATGGTGTGTATTGGTGTGAAAAGAGTAAGTAAAACTTGTTAAACTTTACTTCAAACATCAGAACTCACCTCTCTTCATGTCTCTTTCTTTTCTTTCCTTTCCTGAGCGTCCAATAACACTGTACTTATTCCACATCCTCGCGTTGTTGTTTTTTCTTGCTTGTTCATGTTTGGATTGAATATATATATATATATATATATATATATATATATATAAGTACATGTGCAAGCACAAGTGTTTGTGAATGTACCTATGTGTATGCACATGAAAGTATATTTGAGCATTGAGCCTCATGGAAGCAATGACAAATGACCAAGACCTTTGGCATTATGCCGTGCTTGAGAAGAAAACTCATCAAGTCAAGTGAAACTGCAGTTGTGGCAGATACTGGTGTCATACAAGTGGTACCCATGCTGGTGGCACATAAAAGCACCCATTACACTCTTGGAGTGGTTGGTGTTAGGAAAGGCATCCAGCCATGGGAACCATGACAAATCAGACTGGAGTCTGGTGTAGCCCCTCAGCTTACCAACCTTGGTCGAACCGTCCAACCTGTGCCAGCACGGACAACGGATGTTAAATGGTGATCATAATGATGATGTATGTATGTGTGTATGTTTGTCTCTCCTTGACACAAACATACACACATAATAGCTACAAAATGTTTGCCACTGTTATTCAAGCTGTGCCGTTGATTTCCAGTATTCTGTGAGAGCATGTCTGGCCATGGGGAAATATTACCTTGCATGGAAACAAGTGAGAGTTAACAAGAGAAAACATATCTGACCATTGAAAGTCTGCCTCAATAAACTCTATCTTACTCATGCAAGCATGGAAGAGTGAATGTTCAAATGATAAGAAACCTATACAAACAGTAGGCGGTGCTCTAGCATGGCTGTAGTCAAGTGACTAAAACAATTAAAAGAATATGCTTATTCAGTTCTCTATCTCACTCCGTCTTCCACTCCTTATAATCTAGGATGCACTGGTTCCTCCTACTACACAACCCAACCCACCCTGTCATCTTTTTCTTTGTCACTAACTCCTGATATTGGTTTCAAATTTTGGCACCAAGCCAGCAAGTTCAGGAGAGGGGCTATGTCAGTTATATCGACCCCAGTGCTCAACTGGTACTGATTTTACTGACCCTGAAAGGATGAAAGACAAAGTCGATCTCAGTGGAATTTGAACTTAAAATGTAAAGATGGATGAAATACTGCGAAGCATTTTGCCTGGCAGGCAAACGATTCTGCTAGCTTGCCGTCTTAATAATAGTAATAATGGTTTCAAATTTTGGCACAAGGCCAACATGTCTGTGGGAGGGGTGTATGTCGATTACATTGAACCCAGTGCTCAACTGGTACTTATTTTATCAACCCTGAAAAGATGAAAGGCAAAGTTGATCTCAGTGGAATTTGAACACAAAACGTAAAGACAGACAAAATGCTGCTAAGCATTTTTCCCAGCATTCTTTTCTTTTACTTGTTTCAGTCATTTTGACTTCTGTGGCCATGCTGGAGCACCGCCTTTAGTCGAGCAAATCAACCCCAGGACTTATTCTTTGTAAGCCTAGTACTTATTTTATCAGTCCCTTTTGCTGAACTGCTAAGTTATGGGGACGTAAACACATCAGCATTGGTTGTCACGCGATGTTGGGGGGACAACAAACATATACATATATATACGACGGGCTTCTTTCAGTTTCTGTCTACCAAATTCACTCACAAAGTTTTGGTTGGCCCGAGGCTATAGTAGAAGACACTTGCCCAAGGTTCCACACAGTGGGACTGAACCCAGAACCGTGTGGTTGGTAAGCAAGCTACTTACCACACAGCCACTCCTACACCTATACACATGCAAATGATTCTACCAGCTCATTGCCTTCTAACTCCTGATATTACTGCTTCTTGCCCATGCTCCTCTCTTAACAGTATCTACTTTGTTACTCTCTCCACTACCATCCTCTTACAACAATAAAACTGTTCCTTTCATCATACTTCACCCATTCCTCTTATATTAAGTTGTGGTGGTTCTTTAGCCATACCAATTACAAGGTGACCTCACTGGTGCTGGTTTTAGCATTCAGATCTCTTTGTCAAATGTATTACTCATTTATTCCCATTGTTTTGCATTAATGCATTACCTTATAGCTTCAAGATTTCAATGGTGTGTTTGTATACTTTTAGAATGACATTGTAGGATAGGTATGGGAGGTTGGATCTGGTCAATTTTAGCATAAAACAAGTAAAATATTTGGGCTGGATTAAATGCTAAAGGGTTTCATGCTTATATTGGTCAGATAGAAATGGTTGAAGCACATTTTCTACAGTTGGACACCCTTCTTGTTACCAAAGTAAGGTAGTCCTCCCCATGGACAGACATATTTTCACAGACTGTTGGAAATGAAGGATGCTTCTTGTATGATGGTGACACTAGTTTATAACTATCATTCACATCAAGACACAGAGATATTAATACACACACACCCATGTACATACATATCCATATATATCATCATCATCATTATAGTTTAACATCCATCTTTCATGCTGGTGTAGATTAGATGGTTTGACAGGGGCCAGCAAGCAGTAGGGTTATCTTGAGCTCCAATGTCACCTTTGGCATGGTTTCTCTGACTGGATGCTTTCCCAAATGCCAGCCACTTTACAGAGTGTCCTGGGTACATTTCTAATGCAACTGGCACTAATGAGGTCACCATGATGGACTTCTTTTAGCTTCTGACTTCCAAATCCACTCACAAGGCTTTCGTCAGCCTGGAGCTACATTAGAAGACACTTACCCAAGGTGTCATGCAGAGATTGAACCTGAAATCATGTGGGTGGGAAACAAACTTCTTAACCATACAGCCACATCTGCTCCAATGCCAGTACACTTGGTAGTTTGCAGTGGGAAGGGCATCCAGCTACAGAAACCAAGTCAAAACTGGGACATTGGCGCATAACACTGCACTCTAACTTGCCATATTCCGTCAAATTGCCCAACCCATGCCAACATAGAAGTTGGGTGTAAAATATGTTTGTACTGGAAAAAAAAAATATATATCTAGTTTTGTAAACAGTAGAAATTTTGCAGTCTTTGCTAGCATAAAATGAAACATTCATCTAAAAAATTATTGAAATTATCTGATAAAATGCATTTAGATGTTTCAGTTTTAATCCCTCTGATACCTACCTGCCATGACTGCTCCTGGTTCTTTGATATAAATTTCTGGTTTTTAAATAAATTAAAACCTTCCTTCAAAATTTATGTTAATTTATGTTCAAAACACCAGCTTAATAATGAAAGTTATTTTACTAACTCCTTCATTATTTTTAAAATTAACTGAAACAAGGGTAGTGTATTTCAAAAGAAATACAGTAACAAAAGGATTAATAATGATAAAGTGGAGGCACAATGACCCAGTGATTAGGGCAGCGGACTCGCGGTCATAGGATCGCGGTTTCGATTACCAGACCGGGTGTTGTGAGTGTTTATTGAGCGAAAACACCTAAAAGCTCCACGAGGCTCCGGCAAGGGATGGTGGCGAACCCTGCTGTACTCTTCCACAACTTTCTCTCACTCTTACTTCCTGTTTCTGTTCTGTTGTGCCTGTAATTCAAAGGGTCAGCCTTGTCACACTGTATCACGCTGAATATCCCCGAGAACTACGTTAAGAGTACACGTGTCTCAGGAGTGCTCAGCCACTTGCACGTTAATTTCATGAGCAGGCTGTTCCATTGATCGGATCAACTGGAACCCTCGACGTCGTAAGCGACGGAGTGCCAACAACAACAACAAATAATGATGAATTTATTTTACTAAATTCTTCATTATTTTCAAAATTAATTGAAACAAAGAAAGTATATTTCAATAGAAATATTCTAACAAACGGTTAAGCTGTGCATATTTTATGTTATCCTTCCGAAACCGACCTGCTAGAGACTTTCCTTGGTTCTATGATACAAATTTCCTGTTATACAGTGGTATAAATTAACACCTTCTTTTAAAAATTCCATGTTAATTTATGTTCCAAACACCAGTTCAATAAGGACAAAGGTATTTTATTAAATTCATCATTATTTAAAAAAAAAAAAACTGATTGAAATGAAGGCAGTATATTTCAATGGAAATATGGTGGCAAAAGGGTTAGTGAACACAAAGGCCTAGATCAGGTGTTCTCAACCATTTCTTACCTATGGATCCCTTTGATTCCTATTTTACTTGGATGAACCTCCAGAGCCATTTGAAGTTTTTTTTAAAAAATCATTATATTTCTATAAAATATTATTAGGAATTGCCATAAAAAAAATTGTTAAAATATTTAATGCATTGTATAGTTACTGCACATAAATTTTAACAAAATCTTAGCTGAAACCGCAAGGGT
>NC_068985.1:51790920-51795535 GCF_001194135.2 Octopus bimaculoides
TTCAGCTCCCACCTCATGTGGGTATATATGTGTGTTTGTGTGTGTGTGTGTGTGTGTGTGGAGGCGCAATGGCCCAATGGTTAGGGCAGCGGACTCGCGGTCATAGAATCGTCGTTTCGATTCCCAGACCGGGCATTGTGAGTGTTTATTGAACGAAAACACCTAAAGCTTCACGAGGCTCCGGCAGGGGATGGTGGCAAACCCTGCTGTACTCTTCTACCACAACTTCTCTCACTCTTACTTCCTGTTTCTGTTGTGCCTGTAATTCAAAGGGTCAGCCTTGTCACACTGTGTCACGCTGAATATTCCCGAGAACTACTTTAAGGGTACACGTGTCTGTGGAGTGCTCAGCCACTTGCACGTTAATTTCACGAGCAGGCTGTTCCGTTGATCGGATCAACTGGAACCCTTGATGTCATAAGCGACGGAGTGCCAACACACACACATATATATATACATACACATGAGGTGGGGGCTGAAAAGTTCCTGGCTTTAAGAGTATCACAAAAGGCGTGACTGGAGGCCCAACCTTCTGAGTTCTTTTACAGGGCTTAGAAAAACTGAAGGACCAGTGTAATAAGTCTGTGAATCTGAGGGAGTAATATGTTGAGTAGAATTATAATTAACTGATCCTCCTGTATTTTCTTTTACCCAAAACTAGGAACTTTTCAGCACTCCCTCATATATAAAACCATACCTTGATACTGTGTTGACAGAGGTTCAACTGACAGGTCACTGTTATGTGTAATCTTAGTTACTTAGGCAAGGGCTTCTAATTTTGAGAATCAAAGTTGTGATGTTGCTTTGGTGTAGTAGTTAGCAAAGCTATGCAGTTTACAACAAACCAGTGTTCAAATCCAATATGTGATATTACAACTTTTTTCAGTTTTCTTCTATATTAGACATACATAATATAAAAGACTGAAAAAAAGTTATATATAAACATATATATATAATGCTTTGGTGTATAGCAGGGGTCTCCAAAGTGGTTGATATCGACCTTGGGAGGGAGGAGGGGGTCGATGGGACTATTCAAAGAGTTGATAAGTGCACATCTACTTAATTATTATTATTACTTATTTATTTTCTTGTACATACCTGGGGTTTGATGAGGGGGTCAAGGATTCCATGAAGGGGTTGATGGTCTAAAAAGTCTGGGGACCCCTGGTGTAGAGGTTAGCACAGCTATACAGCAAATACAGGTTTCTGAATCCTATACTTGATGCCACAACATCTTCTTGTCTTCTATATATTCGCATAATCACCAAACCTGGAGCTTAACTATGGTCTATCCACAGCACTTACTCAGCATTACCTGAAACCTCTGGGTCTAATTGACACCACTTTCGCTCATAACCTATATATATATACACACACACATATATATATACAAATTCTGTAGCATGCCAACAGATGGCAGTGCATGCGCAGTGAGAACTAGCAGTGATCTTCATGAGGCAGTGTGCTGAGTGACATCCCTGCTGTGAAATTTGTGTTTTTGTGATCATGTGTATGCTGTTGTTTGTTTGTTGGCACTCTCGTGAAATTAACGTGCAAGTGGCTGAGCACTCCACAGACACGTGTACCCTTAACGTAGTTCTCGGGGATATTCAGCGTGACACAGTGTGACAAGGCTGACCCTTTGAAATACAGGCACAACAGATACAGGAAGAAAGGGTGAGATAAAGTTGTGGTGAAAGTGTACAGCAGTGTTTGCCATCATCCCCTGCCGGAGTCTCGTGGAGCTTTAGGTGTTTTCGCTCAATAAACACTCACAACGCCCCATCTGGGAATCAAAACCGCAATCCCATGACTGCGAGTCCGCTGCCCTAACCATTGGGCCTCCACTGTGTATGCTGTAGTCTGTGATTTTTGTCATGGACAGGGAGTTGAAACAAAGAGCCGTGGAATTTTGCATTAAACTTGGGAAGTCTGCTACAGAGACTGTGAGCATACTTTGGCATGCTTGCAGTGGTGAAGCAATGGGTCGTACACAATGTTTCAAGTGGCAGGAGTGCTTCAAAGGCGGAAGAACATCCCTGGAAGACGATGAATGATCTGGAAGATCTGTCGTGAGTGTTGCCCCTGTAAATGTGGAGAAAATTCATCAGCTTGAGCATGAAGATTGTCAGAGGACAATTGACGACACTGCTGATGTTGGTCCATGCATGCAATCCAAGTGTCTGGATTCTTCATGACAACAATGCACTCTGTCACTGAGCTCTCCTCACTCATGAGTTTATTGCCAAAAACAACATGGCATCGCTTCTGCACCTGCTCTATTCGCTAGATTTAGCACCTGCATACTTCCATCTCTTCCCCATGATGAAAGTGCAGCTTAAAGGTCGCTGTTTTAACACTGTTGCAGAGATCTAGAGTGAGATCTAAAAAGTCTTCGACTCGCTTACGGAAAATGACTTCTGGGCTGAATTCCAAAAGTGATAGGAATGCTGAGTTTGGTGTATCACAACACAAGATGACTATTTCGAAGGAGATTATGTTAGTTACTCTTTTTCTTGTTTCAGTCATTTGACTGTGGCCATACTGGAGCACTGCCTTTATAGTCAAGCAAATCAACTGCAGAGTTTATTCTTTGTAAGCCTAGTACTTATTCTATCACTCTCTTTTGCCGAATCGCTAAGTTAGGGGGAAGCAAACAACCAGCATCGGTTGTCAAGTGATGCTGGGTGGGGGGACAAACAGACACACAAACATATACACAACACACATATATATATGTGGCCGTTGCTAGTACCGCCTGACTGGCCCTCGTAGGATTTTCGAGCGAGATCGTTGCCAGTGCCCCTGGACTGGCTCTTGTGCGGGTGGCACATAAAATACACCATTTTGAGCGTGGCCGTTGCCAGTACTGCCTGACTGGCCTTCGTGCAGGCGACACGTAAAAGCACCCACTACACTCTCTGAGTGGTTGGCATTAGGAAGGGCATCCAGCTGTAGAAACTCTGCCAAACCAGATTGGAGCCTGGTGTAGCCATCTGGTTTCACCAATCCTCAGTCAAATCGTCCAACCCATGCTAGCATGGAAAGCGGACGTTAAACGACGATGATGATGATGATGATATACATATATGATGGGCTTCTTCCAGTTTCCGACTACCAAATCCACTCACTAGGCTTTGGTCGGCCCGAGGCTATAGTAGAAGACACTTGCCCAAGGTGCCACGCAGAGGGACTGAACCCGGGACCATGTGGTTGGTAAGCAAGCTACTTACCACACAGACACTCCTGCACCTATTTATTTATCAAACATAACTAGTCCAGGAACACTTTGATACTACCTCATATATATATATATATATACTAATATAATCCGCTACAAGGTCCAGTCCTTGTTGCAGTGTAGTGGTTTGTCTGCCTAAAGGATCCTGAGACCTATGCCAGCTAAGCTCAAGTTAGGGACTCGTCTGCTGGACAGGTCAAAGGAAAGAGGCCAGGCTAATATGAACCACCTTTTCCCAGAGGTAAAACTAGTTTGCAGAGGGCCAAAACTCCCACCTAAAAAAAAAGTTACAAAAATATTGAAGACAATTCAAAACCAACAAGAACTGGGAAAGGAAGGCTCAGAATCAAAAACGGTAAAAATAAATTGGTCGATGGCTTCTGCTCTATAGGGGGTGAAGGGCTTAAGAAGAATGTTAATATAATAAAGGCTGTTATATATTTATAAGAGTATATCATCATTATCGTTTAACGTCCGCTTTCCATGCTAGCATGGGTTGGACGATTTGACTGAGGGCTGGTGGACCAGGAGGCGACACCAGGCTCCAATCTGATTTGGCAGAGTTTTTACAGCTGGATGCCCTTCCTAACGCCAACCACTCCGAGAGTGTAGTGGGTGTTTTACGTGCCACCGGCACGAGGGCCAGTCAGGCGGAACTGGCGATGGCCACGCTCGAAATGGTGTGTTTTACATGCCACCTGCACAGGAGCCAGCCCATCGGCACTGGCAACGATCTCGCTTGAAGATCGTTGCCAGTGCCGAGGGATTATCAATCTGGGTAAAATACTTTATAAACTCTCTTAGTATTGCTTAAATCAGTAAAGAACTTGGTGTATCCTTGTGGCAGAGTCTGAGGTTATAGGTTATTACCATTCTATATTGCATATTTCTTTACTATAAGAAATTTGCAATGACCATGTGTGTTAATTTAATTTAAATGTAGAAGAAACCAAAACAGAGTTTGAATTTTGGATTTTCTTGTTTTTATTCCTATCCGTTGATAAAAGATGAAACATAAAATTACTAACAAATAAACCCATTTCATTTTGGTTGGAGAAATCTTTTCATTGCCCGAGACATTCATTAAATACAGAAAGACATGCAATTTTATTGTAGTTTATTAATTCCCCCAAACCAAAATGAATAGAAAATAAAAAATCATTTAAAACAACAGTTGTAAGATTGTTATATATAAAAAAAAGAACAGTATAAACGGTATTGGTAGGTGATGTGTGACTAGCAGAAGTACGGTTGTAGCTACAAGCAAAACCATTTTCCCCTACATTTTCCTTTCTTTATAAAACATTTATAAACCTGTGAGATGGAAATGCAAAAAAAAAACTCAAAGAAATTAAAGACGGGAATGGAGAGAGA
>NC_068985.1:51795635-51798122 GCF_001194135.2 Octopus bimaculoides
TATATATATATATATATATATTTATGTATGTATATATATATAAAATTTAGATAAGGTCAGTTTATAGGATTACCTTAGGTTTCATATCTATAAAAGGGCTTAGCATTATAGCATATCATCAGATCTCAAAACCCATTGGCTTAAGGCCTCTCTAGAATATGGAAGAGGAAAGGACCCCGCTACTTAAGTGCTGTAAATTATGCATAGAGGAACGGGCGAGGATCCTAAAGGACTCCCTGAACCCAAGGAACATCCTCAACTTCAGAAAGGAGGTCTTCAAGACCATGCTTACAATTCAGGAAATTCCTGCTGGCCTATTGGACCCAGGAGACAATCCCCTTTATTGACATTGAGTAGTGGGATCCTTTCCTCCTCCATATTATAGACAGGCCTTAAGCCAACAGGTTTTGGGATCTGATGATACGCCATAAATCTAAGCCCTTAAAAGATGTGAAGCCTAAATTAACCCCATAAACTGGCATATCTAACTATAATATATATTGTTCTATAACTTCGAGTATGTTTCTTTTTTCAGATTTATGTTTTTACAGATGATATATATATATATATATATATATATATGCGTGTGTGTGTGTGTGCGTGTGTGTGTGTGTGTGTGTGTGTGTGTGTGTGTGTATGTATGTATATATATACACACACACACACACACACATATATATATATATATATATACACACACATATATAAAGTGGTTTCACCTATGACCATCCTATCTTTTGTTTATTTAGGATTACAATGACCAATGTGTCCTTCCTGTCTTTGAATATATGAGTGTGTTATTTCTAGTAGGTTGTATGGCTAACACAGTTATACCACAAGCTAGATATCACTTAAGAAAACAATTAGGTCCTAAACTGGCTGATTGCTTTTGGTCAGTGCTTCCAATCTGGATGAGTATGGGGTTGGGGAGAGGCTATAAAACAGAGAAGAAGGATTCAAAAGCACATGAAACCAAATTAAGGGCCTAAATGATAATTGATGAACTTGTAATAAACTGACTGTCACATACTGAATGGTTGTTTTACTTGGAGTGCCACATATACCAGGAGACATTCACCATGATATAAAAAGTTATCAAGGTGTAGTTATTTGGAACCAATAGATTTGTTTTGTTGCAGAGTTTTCAGATTTAACTGATGGACAGGAATCAATTTCTAGGTGTTTTTTTTATCAATGTTATAAAACCCCAACCATTAAAATTCATGTCAATGTTCAAATGAAATATACTGAACTTGCCTGGTGACCACTGCATGCATAACTAAAACAGCATCCCAGAGTCCAGCCTTCATCTTGAGTTTCGGTCAGCTGCTAACACCTCGACAAAGTGTGAGCCACATTGGAATATTATTCCCATAACTGGGATGGTGGTGTTACAACACATGAGCATCCAAGACTTCATGTAAAAGAAAACAAAGCCAACTGATTCACTCACCAACACACAGCAATCTATAACCCACAGACATGTTGTCTACTCCCTTCTTCCATCATAAATAAAATGGTCACAGCACCTCTGAACAAGATAGTTGTATCCCACCTTTATCCAGATTCATCTCTCTCTCCTTTTCTTTTTACACTTTACTATGTCTAACTCAAATGACAGCTGTCTATCTGGGATACTCTTTTTGCTGGAATTTTTCTCCACATATATCAACATACATATGTTGATGTGTACAGAAATTGATATGGTATATGTTGAAGATGAACAAATACCATGTCTGTTTACGTCAACAGTCTCAGAGGGAATCTGAATAAGTACATTTATATTTATATATTTTATTTTCATAAAGAAAAGGTTGCGATTTATTTTGGAGCTTTGGTTACGTAATGTTTGTCAGACTGTTCAATGAAGGCTATGTCATTGAAACTTCAAAGTAACCATTAACCTTTCCCTTGTAAAGATAAAATAAATATAAAGGTTGTCCATAAATTATCTTTACAACTTCCACAATTTTTTTTCCTGAATTTTTCAAATTGTAAAGGTAATTTACAAACACATATTACTCTACTGAAAAATATTGAGTAATCCTTCAAGTTAATAACTGTTTATATATAATAATACATAAAAACCAAAGGTTCTTTTTAACCTAATATTCTAAATGGTATTATCTATAGCTTTATCTACTTTGAGTTACACCGTTAGGAACAATTTAATTGATACAGACAATATATATATATATATATATATATATATATATATGCCTCAATGTATATACATACATCATATATGAATATATAATGAGCTGAATCTACATTTTCTTCCTATTAATAGCAATTGATAATTACTCATCAATAAATCAATAATTATCTATTTTTATACAATTCTTCTTACATAATTATTTATATCCATAAGGAAGACAAAGAGAGAAAAAAAAATTACCATGTTATTTCATATAAAATATGTTGAAATCTTTGAGAATGCAGGTTTTTCAAGAGTAATATTACGAGAGCTAGCTGATAAGAGATCCT